>NC_057797.1:77236451-77435408 GCF_018294505.1 Triticum aestivum
TGGACTGCAGCTAAGTCCCCGAGTGGGAGGTTTGCTCTCCACTCGGTAGGATTTTTATATACTTAGGCGAGCACTGGGCTGCAGCTAAGCCTCCGAGTGGGAATCTCGCTCACCACTCGGTAGGGTTTTCATATACTTAGGCGAGTACTTGGACTGCAGCTAAGCCCCCGAGTGGGAGGTTTGCTCTCCACTCGGTAGGATTTTCAAACACTTAGGCGAGCACTGGGCTGCAGCTAAGCCTCCGAGTGGGAGTCTGGCTCACCACTCGGTAGGATTTTCAAATACTTACGCGAGTACTTGGAATGCAGCTAAGCCCCCGAGTGGGAGTCTGGCTCACCACTCGGTAGGATTTTTTTTGCAAACTTAGGCGAAACGGATTCGCAGCTAAGCTACCCACTGGGGGATTTCGTATGCAAACAAAAGTGACAGCAATTACAGGAAGAATTGGGACACTCTTGTCTTTGATAAAAATAAACTACATAAGTTTTTCTTATTACACCTCATCCGAGTGAGAATTCAAGTGTAAAATGGGCGGAGTAGTTCCGCATTCCAAGCTCGTGGCTCGTCGATCCGGCGATCAACGTTGTAGAGATGATATGCTCCATTGTGGAGGACTCTGGTGACGATGAAGGGGCCTTCCCAAGTAGGAGCAATTTGTGTGGTTTCTGTTGATCCCCTCGGAGGACCAAATCTCCTTCTTGGAAGGCTCGGCTCTTCACATTTCTGGCATGAAATCGACGCAAGTCTTGCTGATAGATGGTCGATCTGATCATAGCCATTTCCCTCTCCTCCTCTAGGAGGTCGACTGCGTCTTGCCGGGCTTGCTCTGCTTCGTCTTCGTTATAAAGCTCGACTCTGGGGGCGTTGTGAAGTAGATCACTCGGCAGGACGGCTTCGGCTCCGTAAACCAGAAAGAATGGCGTTCTTCCAGTCGACCGGTTCGGGGTGGTCCTCAGTCCCCACAAAACTGACGGAAGCTCGTCGACCCAAGTGCCTGTTGCGTGCTTGAGATCACGCATCAGTCGAGGCTTCAGTCCTTTGAGAATCAGACCATTTGCTCTTTCAGCTTGTCCATTCGACTGGGGATGCGCGACCGACGCGTAGTCGACTCGTGTGCCTTGAGAGGCGCAAAAAGCTCTGAACTTGTCTGAATCGAAGTTTGACCCATTGTCAGTGATGATGCTATGCGGGACCCCATATCTGAATATCAACTCTCTGATGAAACTGATAGCAGTGCTAGCATCAAGATTTTTGATAGGCTTGGCTTCAATCCATTTGGTGAACTTGTCGACTGCCACAAGCACATGTGTGAATCCGCTCCTGCCTGTTCTCAGTGGACCAACCATGTCCAGTCCCCAAACAACGAAGGGCCAGACGAGTGGAATGGTCCTCAGAGCTGATGCTGGCTTGTGTGACATGTTGGAGTAGAACTGGCAGCCTTCACACTTGTCGACTATCTCTTTCGCCATTTCGTTTGCCCTGGGCCAGTAAAAACCCGCTCGGTATGCTTTGGCCGCGATGGTCCGAGAGGACGCATGGTGACCACAGGTCCCCGAGTGGATATCATCGAGGATTATCTGGCCTTCTTCTGGCGTTATGCACTTCTGACCGATTCCAGTTGCGCTTTCTCTATACAACTGTCCTTTTATGACTGTGAAAGCTTTAGATCGACGGACGATCTGTCGAGCCTCTTCTTCGTCCTCTGGAAGTTCTTTCCTCAAGATATACGCGATGTATGGTATCGTCCAGTCGGGAGTGATTGCCAAGACCTCCATGAATAGGTCGACCACAACAGGAATTTCGACTTCAGTCGGATCTGTGGCACTTTTCGGTTGCGGGGCTTCTTCTGTAAAAGGATCCTCCTGGACTGACGGCGAGCGGATGTGCTCCAAAAACACATTGGTGGGAATGGCTTCTCTCTTGGAGCCTATCTTTGCCAGATCATCAGCTGCTTGATTTTTCAGTCGGGGGATGTGATGAAGCTCTAACCCCTTGAATTTCTTTTCTCGCTTTCTTACTGTGTTGCATAGCCAGTCATAGCTGGGCTTCTGACGTCCCACTCCTTCATCACCTGATTAACCACCAAATCTGAGTCGCCATAGACCATGAGGCACCGGACGCCGAGTGAAGTGGCCATGTGCAACCCATACAAGAGTGCTTCATATTCTGCTTCATTATTGGAGGAATCGAAGTGAATCTGGAGAACATATCTGAGCTTATCTCCTTGGGGGGAGACCAATACTACCCCAGCATCGGAACCATTCAACATCTTAGATCCATCGAAGAACATGGTCCAGTGCTCCGAGTGAACTTGAGTCGGAAGCTGCTGTTCAATCCACTCGGCGACGAAATCTGCAATTGCTTGGGACTTGATAGCCTTATTTGCTTCAAACTTGATATCTAGGGGAAGGAGTTCAATCGCCCACTTCGCCACTCGACCAGTTGCATCTCTGTTGTGCAAAATCTCTGACAGTGGAGCGTCGCTGACGACTGTAATGGAATGGTCAGAGAATTAGTGTGCAACCTTCTTCGCGGTCATGTAAATCCCATATACAAGCTTCTGGTAATGGGGATATCTTTGCTTCGAAGGAGTCAAAACTTCAGACACATAATATACTGCACGCTAAACTCTGAAGGCCTTTCCTTCTTCTTCCCGCTCGACCGTAAGTACTGTACTGACAACTTGTCCCGTGGCCGCAATGTAAAGCAGCAGAGGCTCTTTACTGATTGGGGCAGCAAGCACCGGCTGGGTGGAGAGCAGAGCTTTGAGCTCTGCAAACGCTGCATCAGCTTCTGGAGTCCACTCGAACTTGTCAGACTTCTTCATCAGTCGGTAAAGAGGCAACGCCTTTTCACCGACACGAGAAATGAATCGACTTAGAGCGGCCAAGCAACCTGTAAGCTTCCGGACATCGTGCACACGCACAGGGCGCTTCATCCGGAATATGGTGCCAACTTTCTCGGGATTGGCCTGGATTCCTCATTCGGAAACGAGAAAACCGAGTAACTTTCCACCTGGAACTCCGAATGTGCACTTTGATGGATTGAGCTTGATATCATATCCCCTGAGGTTAGCAAAGGTTTCGGCAAGGTCAGTCAGTAGGTCGGAACCTTTCCGTGACTTAACCACAATATCATCCATGTATGCTTCTACGTTCCGACTGATCTGAGTGAGCAAACACTTCTGAATCATCCTCATGAACATGGCTCCAGCATTCTTGAGGCCGAAAGGCATGGTGACATAACAGAAGCACCCGAATGGGGTGATGAAAGCCGTTTTGATCTCGTCGGGTCCATACAGACAGATCTGATGGTACCCTAAATAAGAATCTAGAAAAGACAAACGCTCACACCCCGCGGTTGAGTCGACTACCTGGTCGATGCGGGGGAGAGGGAAATGATCTTTCGGGCAGGCCCAATTGATATGTTTAAAGTCAATGCACATGCGAAGTGACTTGTCCTTCTTGGGGACCATGACAACATTGGCGAGCCACTCGGAGTGGTAAATCTCTCGGATGAACTCCGCTGCTAAGAGCCGAGCCACCTCCTCGCCAATAGCTTTCCTCTTCTGGACGGTGGACCGTCGAAGATGTTCTTTCACAGGCTTGAACTTCGGGTCGACTCCTAGACGGTGCTCAGCTAGCCCCCTGGGAACTCCAGGCATGTCAGAAGGCTTCCATGCGAAGATGTCCCAGTTCTCACGGAGGAACTGGATGAGCGCTTCTTCCTATTTGGAGTCGAGCATCGTTGAGATGTGAGTCGGAGCAGCATTGGGGTCGGTCGGGTGAATGTGAACTGGCTTAGTTTCACCGGACGACTGAAAAGCTGATTCTGAAGCTGGCTTCTTGGCTCGCAGCAATTCACTCGGATCAGCAGTCTTCTGGTACTCTTGCAGCTCGACTACTAACATCTGAGCATCAGTGATCTTTGATCCTTTCTGAAAACACTCCTCTGCTTTCTTCCGATTGCCTGTAACGGTGATCACACCTCTGGGGCTGGGCATCTTCAACTTGAGATACACATAGCACGGTCGAGCCATGAAGCGTGCATAAGCTGGCTGGCCCAGAATAGCATGATAAGCACTTTGGAAGTCCACAACCTCAAATGTCAACTTTTCCTTGCGGTAATTCTTTGAATCACCGAAAACCACATCGAGAGCAATCTGGCCGAGTGACTCGGCTTTCTTTCCAGGAATGACTCCATGGAAACTCATGTTGCTGGCACTGAGCCTGGACATCGGAATGCCCATCCCATTCAACGTTTCTGCATACAGTATGTTCAGGCCGCTGCCACCATCCATCAGGACTTTGGTCAGTCGAGTGCCTTCGACAACTGGATCGACCACCAGAGCTTGCCTCCCAGGGGTGGCAATGTGCGCAGGGTGATCGGACTGGTCGAATGTGATGGCAGTCTAAGACCACTTCAGGTAGCTGGGTGTTGCCGGGGCAACCATATTCACTTCACGGTTAATGACTTTCAGTCGACTTTTGCTTTCAACATTAGCAAAAATCATCAAGGTGGAATTGACTTGGGGGTATCCATCGTCACTATCTTCTCTGTCCTCAACTCTGTCTGACTCTTTTTCCTTGTCTTTGGACTGCTTGCCCTGAAACTGCTGGATCAGGAGCCAGCACTGTCGAGTGGTATGCTTTGGGTAAATAAGATTACCCTCTTCATCTTTCTTGGTGTGGATGTGACATGGCAGATCCAAAACATCATTTCCATCTTGATCCTTGACTTTCTTGGGGTTCCAGGGCCCCTTGGGTTTTCCCTTGAATTTTCCCTGGGTTACGGCCAGGGCCTCCCCAGGAGCGGCTGGCTCGGCCTTCCGCTTCTGCTTCCGACTGGAATTGCCTCCGGTTTCCTAGGCGACTGCTTTCTGCCTGCCACTCCGGAGTCGATCTTCATCTTCTCCGTTAGCGTATTTGGTGGAAATTTCCATCATCTGATTCAGAGACATTTCTCCGGTCCGACCGAACTTCAGGTTCAACTCTCTGTTCTTGACGCCTTCTTTAAAGGCACAAACTGCTTGGTGATCTGGTACATTCTCAACTGTGTGATGCAAAGTGATCCACCTCTGGATGTAATCCCTCAGAGTTTCACTTGGTTTCTGCATGCAAGACCGCAATTCTGTAAGGCCTGCCAGTCGCTTGCATGTTCCTTCAAAGGTCGTGACAAAACACTCGAGAGAGATCCTCCCAAGTGTAGATGCTGCTGGGTGCTAACTGATTCAGCCACGCTCTGGCTGAGCCCTCTAACAGGAGAGGCAAATGCTTCATAGCCACCTCATCATTGCCGCCACCAATCTGGACAGCCACTCGGTAGTCTTCGAGCCAAGTGTCAGGCTTAGACTCGCCGGTGAACTTGCCGACTCCAGTCACCAACCGGAAGTTGGGAGGAATCACTGCGGCCCTGATGGCTCGACTAAAACACTCTGGCCCCGAAACACATACTCTACTGCTGGCAGACGCATCCCTGTCGTGGCCTTCTCGGTGAGCTCTGTTCCTGTCAACCAGACCCTGAACGAGGATGGATCTCGCATCAAAGCCTGGGTCCCTGGGGTCGACTGGAACTCCCCGCCCACCACTATGAGGGTGTCTGTCATCCTGCTGTCGAGGCGCATATGACCCATTCCTCGGGGGAGGGGTTGGCACCCGACGTTGATCAAACCGGTGATCATACTGCTCATTTCTTCTGTACTGATGGTGCTGGTCGCCGCGTCCCTCACGCCTCGGGGGCGATCTTGGGCTGTGAGCCAACTGGACTGTATCCGTTGCAACGGATCGACTGTGGATCCTATTCCGCGACTGAGAAATAGTGGAATTCTGGTTTCCCGCTGCCCGGAGCAACGCTCTGATTTGCAACAAGACCCTGCCAGCCTCCGACTGGGAGGGCTGAATCGATTCTGCTATACGGGCCGTGGCTGCCAAATTCTGAACTGGGGTTCGATATACCTGCGTAGGCGGGAAGAGCTGACATCGACTAGACTCGTGAGCTCGCTGACGCGCTTGCTCGTCGAGTATTTGCTGGAGATTCTCCAGTCGAGTGCGCTCGGCCAAGTTAGCCAAGCGCGTGTCCTCCAAGGCCCGGGCCTCGGGGGTTTCTCCGATGATAGGAGTGTGGAGTGCATCCATGTTCCGGCGGCGAAGCTCCTCTCGCTACAATGACGTGAGAGGTTCGGGGAGATACTCATCGTGGGGATGCGATGGGTCGCCTCCACCCGAGCCTCCATCGGTGCGAGGGAAACCGGGAGGACTGTGTGTTCCATCGACCGCCAGAACCTCAGCCGCCGGGTCGCTGCTGTCGCACTCGGATGCGGTCTCCGCGGAGCCAGTCGACAAGTCGAACATGCCGTAGAGGGATTCGTCGGGCTCGATTGCCGTGACTTGTGGGGCTGCCGACTGGCGGACCACGGCATGCCTCACCCACCTCTAAAGTCTCGACCGGCCGGAGCGCTTGCGCCGGTGGGAGACAGGGCGGGAAGATGACACGGGAGCCGACCGATACTGGGTCGACGGCTGCCGCAGGAGGACGCCACAAACACATGCACGGAAGTGCGTCGCACCGCGGACGGGGAGGGCGTCGATGTCGAGTGGAGCCTCCTGAAGCCAAGCGGAGTTGTCGGCGATGAACGTGAGTGCACCGAGACGGATCTCGCGGCCCTCCACCATATCTCCGCACGAAAACATGATCAAAGGGATCGGAAAAATCGCAAGGTGGGCGCCAACTGTCGTGGTTCTAACTTTGACAGTGAGGTAGGGGGGTATGTATGGAGAGGCTAGATCTCAGCTATGGAGAAGTTGTAAATACACCAGGATGTACGAGTTCAGGCCCTTCGCGGAGGAAGTAACAGCCCTACGTCTCGGTGCCCGGAGGCGGTCGACTGGATTATGTGTGTATGAATTACAGGGGTGCCAACCCCTGCTACTGAGGAGGGGGTGGCTTATATAGAGTTCGCCAGACCCCTCCGGTCCTCAGTAATGCAGGGTTAAAATACATTAAGACTGGGCATTACTGGTAACGTCCCTAATAAAGTGCTATGATGACCATAAAGACTATTTAATGGCCGATCGTTTGCTTGCGGAGTGACTTTAGATCTCCTGTCAGTCGAGTGATTGGCTTCGTAGTCGAGTGATAGCTTCCTGGTCGAGTGTCTTGAATCCGTCGAGTGAGATACCTTCAAGTCGATTGAAAGGTGACTTCTTCCAGGGATGTCCTTGGGTAGGGCTCTTAGGACAGGTCCATGCCCCTACCCTAGGTACATAGCTTCATCAGCAGTAGCCTTAATCTACTTTACCAAGACACTGTCCGCAAAATGGGCATTGATCCTTCAAGAATCAAGCCCACCACAAATACCTTCAAGGGAGTAGTACTCGGCATAGAAGCTCACTACACGGGCTCACTTACATTGGAAGTCGTTTTCGGTTCGCCGAACAACTTTAAAAGCGAAGGCTTGACCTTCGATATTGTCCCGTTCCGCAGTAGCTACATGGCACTACTCAGGTGTACCGCTTTTGCTCGTTTTAATGCGGTCCCACATTATGCCTATCTAAAGCTTAAGATGCCCGGTCCACGTGGCATCATCACGATAAACGGAAATACGGAATGCTCCCTCCGTACAGAGGAGCATACTATGGCTAGTGCGGCTGAAGTACAAAAGCGGCCTTCTCAAGCCACGCATCCTGTCAGCCATCAAGCTGCCGGTCTCTATTAAACAGGACCGATCAATCTCAGAGCTGGATTAGCAGTTTGGCCTCCGTCGTCCGCCCCATATAGCCGCGAAGTTTGTACCGCACATACATAATTATGCACTTAAAATACCCTGGTCATCGGCGGAGCCACAATACGGACAGACCTACAATGCGGTCCGCACTCTACTAGTCTTTTTCCTTTTTCTAACTATTTTTTATCTGTTACCACAGGTGACTCAAAGCTTGGTCATCTTACAGACTCTTTCCGAGTTCAGCTTCGTATAAATAACCAAAGGCTATTCCTGCTAAGGAGTCCTTTCGCCGAGGAAAGGCAGTGCACACGTGCGACAGGAGGTCCAAATGATTCATGTAAGACCACACTCTTTATTTCAAACCTGTAACGTGCCTTTTTCCTCAGCCTTCGACCCCCGGCATGTCAAATAGCCCGGGTAGTGGTGTTATAATCTATAAGATTGCGTTTGACGTGTCAATCATATTTTAGTGAACATAACCAATGTCTAGTATTCGGTTTTTCTACGAGCTGAATTTTGCTTCTTCGGTTGTTTCACGCACGCACCTCGGCGCAAATTGCCAGGGGCTCGATACGGCAACATATGAGTTGCCGACAAGTCCGAACAGCTTTTTAGCACACTTCGGCGTCACGAGTTTGGCCTTATATGCATCAGCTCCGAATCATGTCTTTGGTCAATAGTTGGGTTGCCCGGCTCCTGTGCTTACTACCTTACGTTCCGCCCTATCGGCTAGGGTAGTAAAGGGAGAACTACTGCGACTGTGTTTCTGGTTCATCTGGTCAAGCACCTCAATAGAGAAAGCAAAAAACTGACTGTCATGATGCGGCGAGAGCTGGTCAACCACTCGATGACTCATCGGAATCCTTCGTGATTCCTTCCGTATTACACGAAGGACCGTTCTTATGGCCATCTATGTAACGCACCGTATTCGGATAATCGCGTACATACCAGGGGCTATATCGTAGACCCACCGTCAAACTCTTATGGCTAAATGAAAGTGTTAAAGCCCTATAGTCCGATTCCCTAGTTCGCCTCATCGACACCTTCACGGACCAAGACGTTGGGTCAAGAGTGATCAAGTGCTTTTCTGAACACCCCTGTATTATATGCGAGGGGCTGAAGCCGACGACTAGTAAATTTCAGATTATACAAAAAACGGCCGCATAGGAGGAACCAAAACTTTAAGGCGAAAGTATAAAAAACATAGCCTTAATATATCATAAATATTGTTTTTACAATTTTGGTACATTCACTCGAACATCATATCCTTCGAGCACTGACCCTCTATCAAGCATGCACCCTCTAAGACATCTTCAAAATAATGCTCTGGCGTGTGATGGTCCTTACCCTTGGGTGGACTCTTCGCTGTAATATCGGTGGCCTTCATATTCGCATAGTACGTCTTGACGCGGGCAAAGGCCATCCGTGCACCTTCAATGCACGTTGACTGCTTAACAGCGTTGATACGCGGCACTGCATCAACAAGTCGCTGCACCAAACCGAAATAACTATTCGGAATTGGCTCAGTCGGCCACTGCTAGACCACGATGTCCTTCATGGCAGATCCGGATATCTTGTGGAGCTCGGCCCATTGAGCCATCTGTTCATTCAGCAACAACGGACGCTTTGGCATGCTGAATTGTGACCAGAAAAGTTTTTCCATTGCATGTCCTTCTTGCTCTTGGAAAAACTGCATCGCATCGGAGACACTCTTCGGCAAGTCCAAAACTGCGTCTGGAAAACTCCACATTTGATTAGGCGGGGCATAGTTCGGATCTCCGAATTTAGTTTGTAATAAGAAGGGCTTACCGGCCGCGATCTCCCCAGCTTGCCGGATCTCCTCCCGAGCCGCTCGAGACTCGGACCGTGCTTCTCTCGCCTCTTGTAAGGCCTTGTTGACATCGGCCGTTCTAGCTTTGTTATCCTTCTCGAGGAATTCACATCGGACAGTGACATCTTTTAGCTCGAGCGCCATGGTAGATATTCTCTCCCCGCATTGGCGCCAAGCAACTTCTTCAGCCTTCAACTCAGCAGCTACCTTCTCGGCAGCCGCATTACTCATCCTGGGTTGCTCCTTGGCCCGGGCAAGCTCAGCCCGAAGGGTCTCAACCGCGGCCGCACTATCTACAGTTACGCATAGCTCAGTATACAATTCTCAGCGTCATGCTCATATGATCATACTTACATATACTGACTGCCCCAAAAACATGCCTTGTGCCTCGTCGAGCCTCCTGTTAATAAGCGTGATGTCATCATCCGCAGCATCAAGTTTTTGCTTCAAACATGCAACCTCACTAGCTTGGGCAGTTGCCATGGATGTAACAACCTGTGTTCCAATTAATTGGATTATTTCCTGGGCATATCTTTTTTGACCCTCTGATCGCCTCCCTTTGGACGCCAACCAGAGTCTCAGGGGCTGCTATCTATCCACAGGTGCATTTCCCACATAGAAGTGCAGTTGAAGATATTACATTGCATACCTCGAAGCCTCTTAGCAGGCCCATGAAGGCTTCATTCAATCCTCTTCTCGCGGACAGAATCCTCTCAACTTCCGTACCCATTAAGGTACAATGTTCCTCTGAGACGGACGCATGTTGCAACATGCCCATCATCATATCCGGCGCCTCCGGATTCCTGGAAGCGGCTGCGGGAATACGGACTCCCTTCGAAGGGATATGTTTACTTGACCCTAGAGTCGTCTCAGGTTGTAAGCCGGATAGTACGAGGCCCTTATTGTTGGTCCCCGTAGGGGCCGCACGCCCCAGACCCTGGACGACCGAAGTATCGCCTTCGGGCGTGGTCTTCATTGTCCCTCGCACCACTTGTTGCTCGGGAGAGATCCTCCGGGACGACACCTCGAAGTTGTCCGCCCTATTGGGCGAGGAGGTCTATGGAGGCGTCTCGCTTACCATCATCTCTGGAAGAAGATCCCCCGAAGAGGAGGACTGTTGAGGAAGACTGCGTGCCGGACTGCAAACATATATGTTTTAGATGTTACCCTTGTAACTGGAAAGGAACATGATATGTTTAGGACACCCCTGTTTACGAAGGAACTGCGCGACAACGTCGTCTTCCGAACCCGAACCACCTGACAGGGACATCTTCCCTCGCTTAGGAGCCTTTACCTTCAAATCTTCGGAGGCGGTCCTCTTCTTCCCACCGGGAGAGGGGAAGCACAGTGGCCGGAGCCGGAGAAGACGCACCTGATGCGCCGCTGCGCGAGGAAGAGGGAGGCACGGGGCAGAGAGGGAGCGGCGGCGTGACGCATCAGGGAGAGGGGACGAGGGATAGAGGGGCGGCGCGGCCGTGCAGAGAGAGGAGCGAGGGAGAGGGGGTGCTGTGACGAGGTGGAAGACGTGCGCGAGAGCCACGGGCGAGGGGTAGAGGACGTGCCGTGGAAACTGATGCTAGCCATCAACCTGCGCATGTTTTATTACTTAGCAGTTTTATCTATTGCATGCAAGCAATCTATCACGTGCATGAGCCCACGATTATCCGTGTACAGCCTTGCCGTGATGAGTGGATAAAATTAGACGTGGAGTTAATTGTGGGATGACGCCGTGACTATCGGATCGAACCTGTTTCTTTCGTTAGTCGCGAATAAAAGGAAACAGCAGCATGGAGTTAATCGTGGGATTGACACAATCGTGCTAGGACAACTACTTTTACGGAATGAGCATTCAAGTTGACGTGGAAATCAAGGATCCGGCTTTACTGCTTCCTCCCCATGCTCCCATCCGTGCTCCCACTTCAACTTACGGCTGTTTTTTTTTCTTTCTAATCTAATCATCTCCCTCCCTGATTTTAAGGGGGTGGGGCCGGGTTTTATTTTGTTCCAATCAAATCATGCCACGTATGAGGGAGCACGGATGGACGCACGCCGGAGAAGCAGGCAAGTCTCGTCCGGAAATCAAAGGAGAATCCGTTGAGATCATGGAGTAATGGTATTAGATTGATTGAAAACAGAAGGAGAGATTTAGTCCGTAGAATCCTCTAGGCAGTTATTCCCATATAGGTGTAGCAACAAATTATCGTGGATGGTGCCATGATTATAGGATAACCCCGTTTCTCTCGTTATTTTTATTTTTTGCTCGACTGAATCTCTATCTCTACTACCTAAAAGAACCGTAAGGTTCCGTTTCCCCTCTTAGGTCCATTAGTTTCGTTCGACCTCCCACCCCGCTTCGTCTGGCTCCACCTCGTACTCCGGTTTTGCGGTTGATTGATCCTCTCGATAGGTCAAAAAACCAGCACATGTAAACCACCGGTAAAACCAACCCGCAATTATGGGGACACGAGAGGTGGGGCGCAGTTGTACCCACCCGATTCAGCCGCCCCAATGGCGAGGGGCCAGATCGGGAAAGACTACGACCGCCGCCGGAAGCATGGCGCACCATAGCCAGACCCTCGAGATCGAACCCTCTGGGATGTTGATTAGCACGGCGCGCGGCCATCCTACCCGTGCCTGATCCAACAATGTTGTACGCTAACCACCAGCCACACCAGGAAATTGCTCCACCTCCAGGCGATCCGGCAGATCGTGTGGGCCGAAGGGCTGCGCTGTCATGTTCTTCCACAGTACGTATGTGTAGGATGAGCACGCTGGCAGAACATGCACGCATGCAGGAGGGACTCACGCATGCAGGTTGTAAGTGCAGAGACGAAGGACGGTTCCAGGGATTCGAAGGCCTCGGACTGTGATGAACTGCGCCTTCGTGGCTATGCTCAGCTTGGATTAATTGATCAGTTTGGCTATTAAACTGCTGGCTAGAGTAAGTACTAATAGGCTCGATCGATCGGTGCCCATCTACACGCTACCAAGAAGACGTGAGAGCTTAATTGGCATGTGCGTGCGTGCTAGCAAGGCTTAGATCTAAGCCTCTCACAATTTTTTATAGACGTCTAGAAGTTGTTCAACCAAATGCCTAACAATTTTTCCATGACTAACGTCAATTCCTCGTAACACTTATTTTAATTTTCTTGTGATTTTGCCAATATTTTCTCATTAGTTCTTGTTTGCTTTTAGGTATTTATGTGATTGATGAGAACATGGAGCGGCAAAAGGGAGGAGAGAGAGGAGCTACCTTGTGGCGAGATAAGTCGAAGATGAAGTGGAACGAGGTAGAATAAGCATGCACTCTACAACCTTATCAGGCATACTATTTGAGAAAAGTCACATTGCATAATCAGGAAACGATTTACAAAAAGAAAGTACTTGAGGGATTGCACGTTGCTTTAGGACTCCACACAAATCATGTTGATAATTTTTAAATATACGCTTTATGATTAGATGATCATGATTTGTGAGTGAGTTAAAGTTTGGTCGTGCATAACAACAAAGTTATCTAATGGAGGAATCGTCATACAACATTTAAGGATTTGCCTACGCATATCCTAGGAATAGATATTTAGTTATTTTATACACATGTTTCATATTTTAGTATCTTATGAGTTCCATCATATATAATTTTATCTACAATTTATAAGTACAATTTCTCTTTTATTTCACGGGCACTTACACGTGCCAAAGTATATGTTTGATAACATTCACATTGTATCAATGGAATTTTTATGCTCCCGCTGCAACGCACGGGCAATTACCTAGTAAAGGAAAAAAGACGGTAGCGCGTGCCTGAGTCTTCTTCCACTTCTTGCGGTCGTCGCGTGGAGGAGGGGATGATCGCGTGAGCACGATGTGCGGGCGTTGCGCCGTTGCCTCGTCAGCCTGGGCTTCTTCTTCGGTCCGACCGAGCGGACCGGGCTTTAACCGGACCGGACCGAAGATTTTTCGGACCATATTTGACCGACCGGACCGGCTACTTTTTTTTAGCGGGCCAGGACCGAGCCGGGCGGGACCGAGCGGGCCACGAGCGGGCCAAAAACCCTGCTCGTGTCGTCCACCCTGAGGCTCGGCCCTGCCCACTGCGCACGCATGGCTGTCGGCACGAGGCTGGAGCTCCTCGTCCTCCTCTCCACGACCGGCAGCTTTCTTCTCGGCCTGGCGGCGGTGGCCGCTGGTGGCCTGGCGGGCCCGTACCACCCGACGTTCAGGCTGGCCAACCAGTTGAGTCCCGCGGTGTTGAACCCATCCCTGCAAGCCCTGTACACGTCTTCACTGATGATATCACTTTTGTCCAGGTTCATGTGATGGACTTCGTTCTGTGGCGCCTTCCCGTCGTTTGGGGTGCTGCTGGTCGTACAGATCGGCTGCCTGGATGCGGACGACCGGGAGCTCTCCAACGTCGAGCTCCTCGTCCTCATCGCCGTCGAGTGGGTCGTCGCGTGTTTCACCTTCGGCTCAGCGTGTGCTGCCCTCGCCGTTGACCATTTCGCTATCCAGCACAGCTACTGCGGCCCGAGGGCTGCTGTGTGCTCCCTGTACCTTGTCGCCGCCGCGATCTCATGCGCCGCCGGGGCTCTCGCCGCTCTTTCGGTCTTGGGGATGCTCTGGATCCTCGCCTCCCGGTTCCGCCCGGCTCACGCGGCCTAGTCCATCAGGTGCCTCGCAAATTTAGAGCCTATGATTAGGCATTTAGTGGAGTACTATATAGTCTGCTTATTGGTTTCTTTTGAACTAGTTCTGTTGCTTGTAAGAACTCGGATTTAGTTCTGATGCCTGAGATGAGCCAGAATTGCTCATTGCGCCACCAGTCTTTGAGTTCAATGCCTAACCACATGATCTCGAGGATGCCGAGCGTGATGAGGGTGATCGTGACAGTGAGGAGATAGAAGAGGAAGGCGACATTGAGAGTTTAGACGATAAAGAACCCGAAGAAAGAGGGAAATCGCCCGGATGAAGCAGTAGGTGAGCAGGAAGATGGAAGTGAACGAGTAGATGCCGACATTAAGGTACGCAACCCGCTGCTGGAACATGCGCTTCCGCGATGCCAGGAACACATTGTTTCGGGAGAAGAATATCTCCACCGACCCCGTCGCCCAACGCAACACCTATTCGATGATTGTACTATTCTTTTCATTTTTTTTGCGGGTGGTACTATTCTTTTCATTACTCTCGTATTTACATGACATCCTTATTACATTATCTATTTAATTACATATTTCTGCCCTTTAATTTCAACTACTGTACTGTTCATTCAGAAATTCGTTGGTGCTCCCGGGAGCGCGTGCTCCTGCATGGAAAAAAATATTCACAATGTGAAAAAATTCTAAACAAAAATTTGACGCATACATCTCGACATTATATGTGTGCACGTCAAGTTTCGAAGAAAACCGTCATTTTTTGTGCCTTGTGTAAAAAAGAGAAAAGGATGTCTTGTGAAAAGCATTTTTTAACATCTAATTTTGTGTTTTTCATAAGCGACACATAAGTTGTCGGTATTTCGCAAGACGACTTTGTGAGCATGTACAATATCAAGATGTACGCGTCAATTTTTTTTTAAATTTTTTGACATTTTGAAATATATTCAAAACACAATTTAAAAACCAGAAGCGTGCGCTTCCATGTGCGAAAATGCCACTCTCCTGTTCTTTCAATTACTCTCACATTTGCATGTTACTCTGTTCTTTTAAAATATATAATAATCTTATTATTTTCTGTAGTACATCCTTTGCTTTGCAAGAACATGTGTAGTGCAAACTCTTGGCCTTTAATAACTGAAGAGTCTAGAGATGTCATATTAAACACAAACCATGGATTTTACAATCGCTGTTTGGGTAAAACTTGATAAAAATGTTCACTCATATTTTCATGCAGCCCTTTGGAGAGCATTTTTTAAGTTTTATGTACTGAAAGCTCGCGGTAAAATTATACTGCACCCAAAAGCATCTACAGCCGGACTTGGCAAATCTGGCCCTCTATACGTCCGCCGACGCGCCCGGGCACGCCCGTAGACACTGACCGGGCTCTCCCTATATCCACGCCTCCACATCCGCGTATCTCATATTCCCTCCCCTATATTCATACTAAACCATGCAGCATTGATAAAAACTACGTAGGTCATGAGTGGACATACAGATGCACAATCGGTTCACCAAAAGATCACAGCTGAAGCATCAAAAGATAGCCAAAGTTCACATAATACACATAATACGATGGACAAGTTCAAACTATACATCTAAAAACTTGAAATTAAGACGGATATTCACCACTTCCTTGCCGACCCTTTGCCCTTCCGGTCGCCAGTGCAGTTGTAGGAGTCTGCGGCAGGAGGTGGGTTCACGTCGAAGTCGTTGGACCTGTCGTCGTAGGAGGAATTGGAGATGACGATGTAGCCTTGCAAGCGCCGGATGACGCGGTCTTGCTTGCGATTGAGCTTCTCCACACTCGCTGCCTCACGCGCTGCCTCCGCCGCCTCCCGCTCAGATTGCTCAATTGCGAGCCGGAGCTGCTTGGCGTTGAGCCTCCGACGCCGTAGGGCCTTCGTCTCCGCCTCAGTCAGTGACCGGTGGCACGCCCACTCGAAGAAATGGTCCACCTCGTCGGGCACCCGGCGACGGAGGGCGGACTGCGGAGACCCGTTGGACCAACCCGCCATCTCCCTTGCCCTCTGGCCCTCGCGGCGGGTGACACATGCCTCCGACTCCGGAGTCCTCATCCCTAGCGTCGGCAGAGCGGGCACTAGAGGCCGACTCTGTCCGCGCGGAGCAGCGGCAGGAGGTGGACGAGGCCGTCGGGCGGAAGGAGCATATCGGGCAGGGCTCGTAGATCCGCGTGCGGGGCAGGAAGGGACGGCGCCGGCATCGGCGCTGCCGTGACGGGGCGGTGTCGCATCGGACCCGGTGTTGCCGCCCGTATCGAACGACGACCGTTCAAGCGCGATACAGAGCGCCAGCTCCTCCTCGTCTCCGGAGTTGCCGTCGGAGTGGCTGCCGGTGTTGGACATGCTTGTCGGTCTAGGGATTTGGCGGATTGGGGAAATGGGAGCATCGGGGAGCGGAGTAGAGTAAGCTTGGGTTTCTACTGGATGGGGGGGGTTGTGGGGTCGGGGTGGGCCAACGGTGGGCTGAACTGACGTGGTGGACGCGCCCGGGCTTGCCCGGGCCACCTTATATCTGCCCTACATTTGGGACCGATATGAGGGGTGCCGGTCAGTCTAGGCGTTTGAGGCCCGTTTGAGAGCTTCAGTTGGGTCGGTTTTTTGTGATCGGTCAGTAATCGGATGGACTGCCCGGACGTATGAGACGGATATAAGGCCCCTGACTGTAGATGCTCTAAAAGATGCTGATCCTATCATAGATGCTATCTTCCTCGATGATATCATCTGTCCACGGTTTGTTTGAAGTAAGTGTTCTTTCAAGTATCTGCATGTTGACTTAGCAAAATTGAATTATTTATGTAGTATTTAAGTAACCAATCGGGATGTTACTTACTGAATCTGTTAATTTATTCCTAACTAGTAACTTTTAATTACCAATATATTGTTCTTCTGCCTGTTCTGACTAAATAATCACTATCCTCACACTCCTGCACTCCTATCAGAAAGCGCTATCGCCGAGGAGACTCTGGAGTTGCTTGTGTCATCGCTTGCTGCGGTGGAGGACGAGGTGGCCAACGAGCGAAGGCGGGTTGATCCAGAATAGCAAGAGCCTCCTGCAAGCCTAGACTTCATCAGCAGCCTCCCCGGCGATATGTTGATAATCATCATCTCCCTCCTCCCCATCAAATTTGGGGTGCGAACAATCGTCCTTACCCTGCGGTGGCGCCCCCTCTAGCGCTCCACCCCAATCAACCTCATCAACGACCACAAGCTCTGTAGCGGGTATCACAAATGCATGGACGCATTGTCCGGGATCCTTGCCACCCACCGTGGACCAATCAAAGGCCTTACCATGTGCAAGTTTCGTTCCAGCAGCAACGTCGAAGCCAAGTTTGAGAAGTGGTTCCGGTCCCCTGCTCTAGATGAGTTGGAGGAGCTCAGTTTTCATCATGGACATCTGCGCTCGCTGCCACCATCTGCGCTTCGCCGCGCCAGGTTCATGAACTACATTTCCCCCAGATTAATGTCGTGCCCGCTCTTCTTCTACCTCAAGTGAAGCAGCTCGAGCTCTTCGGCGTCGGCATCTCCTAGGAGGACATGGAGTGCCTACTCCGTGGTTGTACTGAGCTCGAGTTTCTTCATCTTCAGGCGATCAATGGGTTGAGTAGCCTCCTCGAATCTCTGGACAATTTATGTGTGTTGCTGGTGCTGCAACCAGAGATATTGCCTGTAGTTGATCAACAATGTCCAACAAGACATAGGGTCATCGACACGTCAAAATTTACAGTGATAGGCTACTCGTCTATCATATTCTCTGAACTTATTATTAGATCCATAACCGTTCAACTACAACGGTCTTCTTATTCTTATTCTCCTTCTTCTAATGAAAATTAATATTTTTCTAATTTCAAGATGTATATATATTCGTATGTCATTCTGAAAACAATTCTGACAAGTTTGACTCATCTATGCACATAGTGAAGGTCTTGTCACTAGAATCTATCGGCCCGACCTGGATCAAGTTGTTAGATTCCTTACATGTTTTCGTGCCTGAAGAAGCTATACATCATGGTGATGCTCCCTTCCTGTTAAATGCTAACCACAACGAAGTTAAATTTCTCGTACTTTTCCCTAGTTTACAAAGACAAATGTACTAGGATTTCTAAAGGAATTTTGAAGGATTTCAATACACAGTTTTTTTTTCTATATTGGTTGTTTGGTTTCGCCTTTTGATAGGGCGCGTATTGTAGGTGCCACGCTGGCAGGGTGCACTATTACCATGGTCAAGCGTGTCTTATGAGAAGGCATTGTCACGTGTGTTTTAGCAACGAGATGATTAGGCGTGAACCCAAGGGGTACATTTTCAAATAATTTTATCAAATGATATTGATTTTGTATGGCAAATGTAGATATTTTTTACTATTGGTCAAATTCCATGGCTTCAAACAAATATTATGAAGTTTGACTTCAAACAAATTTTATACGTAGAGTAAGGAGAAACAAAGGGTTTCAAGCATGTGCGTGAGACTGCACTGCAGTCCATGTTTCTACCAGTATGAAGTTTGTGCCTACCGCTGGAGTCAGGCTTACCACGTCCAAGCTGGCACACGTACATCGACCGTGCTAGTGCGCAAGCGGCGCAACGCATCACACGGGTAATGGCTATTGTCGATAGAAGCTACTCCGGCACTGAAATGGATGACGAGCGAGCATGCAAGTGCACTACAGCAGGCGCCACCTATCGAGTTTCCAAATCGGTGAAAGCATCCAGGACTGACGCGGCTAAGCTGTTTGTGAGCATTCGTGGAAATGCCATTGAATCAAAGCTAGGGGTGGTGGGTGGGGGGATTCATCCTCATCCATGACCAGGTTTCTACTTTCATCTCTACCAGTGTAGCACACCACATCGATCCCATCGTTGGAGACAGACCCCCGGCCCCTCCCACGGCGCGCGCATGGCGGTAGGCAGGAGGCTGGAGCTCCTGGTCTTCTTCTCCACGGCCGGCAGCTTGCTTCTCGACTTGGCGGCGGTGTTGGTCTGTATCCTGGCCGGCCCATACTACCCGACGTTTAGGCTGGCCAACCAGTTGAGTCCCGCGCTTAATTTGATTGTTAATCCCATCCCTGCAAGCTTTCTCTGATGATGATATCACTTTTGTCCAGGTTGATGTGGTGGACTTCCTTCTGCGGTGCCGTCCCGTGGGGTGCCGTGCTGCTGATGTTACAGGTCAACTGCTGGTGTCACGGCTGGGAGGCCACCAACGTCCACCTCCTGGTCCTGAGCGCCGTCCAGTGGGTCGTCGCGTGTTCCACCTTCGGCTCAGCGTGTGCCGCCCTCGCCGTCGACCAGCTCGCCATCCAGTACGGCCACTGCGGCCCGAGGAATGCCGTGTGCTCAGCGTACCTTGTCGCCGCCGCGATCTCATGCGCGGCCGGGGCTCTCGCCGCCGCGTCGGCCTTGGGGATGCTCTGGATCCTCGCCTCCCGGCTCCGCCCAGTTCACGCGGCCTAGTCAGGCTCCGCTGACGTTGTGACATGCCGCGTGTTCTTGTTAGAGCCCAGGGAAGCACTAGCTAGTGTCATGGTTAGATATTTAGTACGTACTCCCTCTGCTTACTGATTTCTTTCGAATCAGTTATGTGGTTTGTAAGAATTCGTGTTTAATTACAAAATGAAATTGGTAGGGTGATTCCTCTTTGGTAGTAGATGGAGACCAGTCCATGGTGTCGAAGTCGAACACAGGCAGCAATCTCAATGCGACGATGGATGACGACGGCGGTGGCGCCGAAAGCAAGCCAGATCTTGTGACGCACGTAGTATGTTTGGGGTTCAGCACGCTGACACCCTTGTGCGCAAGGTTTTTAAGTTTGGAAACCAAATTATTTCGGAGCTCACTGAAATATGCGAAATTTCGGAGATTTCGCATATGTCAGAAATTATTTCGGATTTTGCGATTTCAAGTTTCACTTAATTTTACTGAACAAAATTTAAATTTATTTTAAAATTAGTTTGAATCTGCATCGAAATTTTGGGGTTAAAGATATTTCGCACCCCACTGAAATATGTGAAATTTTGGAAATTTCACTGAAATTTCGTTGAAAATTTTAACCCTGCTTGTGCGCGGTGAACAAGTCGTCGACGACGAGGTTGTGTCATGTACGCCCCCGACGCCAGGTACAGCGCCGCCTTGGAAAACGGCTTGTCCCCAAGCCGTGTAGGACGCAATTACTAGCGCAATTGCTCAAGGTCTTCCGAAGTGGCTAAGGAGTGAGATAGCCCTGTCCAACACAGAAAAAACCTTCCTTGTTGCTCTAGCGGCTGTCTTGACTGCACGCTCCCCGATGATTATCGTCGGCTCGTGCTCCATGCGAAGGATCTCCCTGTCTAGAGGAAGATCTTGTTCGACAAGAGTGCTGCCTACCATGGCTGCTTCAGTTGTGAAACATGCACCACTGGATGGATCTTGCTGCTTGCTGGTAATTGGAGTTCATAGGCCACCTTGCCCACCCGAGCAATGATTTTGTATGGTGCATAGAATCGAAATGCCAGCTTCTGGAACAGGTGTTGTGCAACCGATGTCTGGATGAATGATGTCTATTAACTCAATGCCTAGTGACAGTTGTTGTGTTTGTGCTTGGTTTTGGTTTTTGAGAAAATCCCTACCAAACAAAGTCCAAACATGATGAAATTTTTTGACGATTTTTTCTATACCAAAGGAGACCCTAAAATCTTCGGGAGAAGACCGGGCGACGGAAGACGGAGTGACAAGGAAGGGGGGCGCCCAGCCCCCTTGTTGGCCCCATGCATCTGTGTTTACCCTAATTCCTGCGCTATAAATTCCTATATTTCCAGAAACCTCCCTACCAAGTCCCAAAACAATTTTTCCGCCACCGCAAGCCTCTCTTTTTCCCGCGATCCCATCTGGAGACCTTTACTGGTACTCTGCCGAAGGGGGGGGGGCATTGGAGAGGCTATCTTCATCAACCTTGCTGCCTCCACGATGATGTGTGAGTAGTTCCTACATGACCTATGGGTCCATAACAGTAGCTAGATGACTCTCCCTCTTTTGATTTTTAATACCATGTTCCCATCTCAGATTAATACAATGTAAACTTTTGTCGTGTGTTTGTTGGGATCCGATGAATTGTGGGTTTATGATTTGATTATTCATTGAAAATATTTTAGTCTTTTCTAAGATTTATTATGTGTGAGTTTGTAGCCTTGCATTTCTCTCTAATCTATCCATCTTCTTTGGCCAAATAGATTAATTTACCTTCAGTAGGAGAGGTGCTTGGTAGTAGGTTCAATCTTGCGGTATACTTACTCTGTGATAGGAGGAGTTGCAAGATGCGTACACTACTAGGGAAAAGGCTACTAGCAGCGCGGGTAAAATGGCTACTACTAGCGTGGGTACTCACGCTACTAGTATCGCGCTACAGCTAAAAGTTAGTAGTAGCGTGGGTCGAACCCGCGCTACTACTAACTTTGTTATTAGCAGCGAGGGTTCAATCTGCGCTACTGCTATTATGAACCGCGCTACTACTAATGAAATAGTAGTAGCGTGTCTATAGTCTCAATGCTGCTAGTATCCTAAATACTAGTAGCGCACCATTTTATCCCCACGCCACTACTAACTTATTAGGAATTAAAAAAAAATCAACCAAATTCATTCTATCACACAGTTGTCGTGTCTTCTCCAGTTCCTTGTTGTAGCAGCAATTCATGTATTATTCCATTCTATCGCACAATTACATAAGCAACTACCTACATAAGTTGTTATGGCGCCTTCCCGGCTTGATCTCGCAGCTTGCAGCTGCGACGAAACACATTGGATAGCCCTCAGCTCCAACTGGACCGGTCGATGTCGTCCTTGTGCCTCGCCACCATCGGACGGAGGAAGCCATCATACACACGCCCCGCTCCCCGCACTCTGAAACCCAAACATCATTAAGATTCAGATTCAAAGTTGGCCACATATCGAATCAAGTATATCTGAATGTTGATCATCTCTTGGGCTCGGGGTGTCTGGTCGACTGCTTACCCGTGTGCTGGGATGACAGAGGTAGAAAACGAGCAGCAGCTTCGCTTCTCTGGACATCGGCATCCACGACACCGTCCAGTCCATGAACCTCTCGAAGACCGTCATCGTCGCTACCAGAACCCTGCACCATTACAAACAAAGGTTCAAAAACTTCAGATTTTTCAAAAGAATGGCACGAAAAAAATGCGGTACATGTAGATGCCAATGTGCAACATTTTTTTCCAGAGATTCTTATTTAAGTTGTAGTGCACAATTGAAGCTATAAGCTATTTCCTAGTAGTGAAAAGTGCAGAGAATAGTCATATAAGAACGTATATACTGGTCCAGCTCAATAGCAAATGGCTATATGGTGCTAAACTGCCAGGGTAGGGTCAGGGTAATGCATGCACAATCTAATATTGTACCTACACAGTTGTAGAAACAAACATAATAAACCTCTGATGTATCATAGCCGATTGGGATAAGCAAACCTAGACCAGTTCAACTTCTCACTACCGGACTCGCGGACTATGCCTACGGCCCAGGGCCGTTGGCATAGGTCCTATGCCGTAGGCATAGATCTATGCCTACGGCTGCCGTCGGCATAGACCCGTCGGTGTAGATCACGTCAGCGTAGTCTTGTCAGACCGTCGGCGTATTATAGCCGTCGGCATAGGGGCCTATGCCGATGGCCCGGCGTGAGCCGCCGGCATAGTATAGCCGTCAGCACTGTTTTTCGTCTGACGGCAACGGACGGCGTCGTCAAAAGCATAGACGAATCATGGAATGCCACGTGGCAGAGGTATGCCGACGGCTTGGCCGTCGACATAGATAGAAATCTATGCCGACGGCCTAGCCGTCGGCATATCAGTGCCACGTGGCATCCCGTGGCGCCTCCTGGTGGCAGGTCTATGCCTACGGCTTGCCGTAGGCATAGACGGAATCTATGCCGACGGCTTTGCCGTAGGCATAGTTCTGCGACGTGTCGGCCCCTGGTTTCTCCTGGCGGCAGAGATATGCCTACGGCAGCATAGTTTTTTTTATTTTCTCTGTTTTCTCTTTTTCAATTCATTTGACAGCATTTCAAAGCAGAATAATATAGAATTATGCAGAAATATGACAGTTTATCATCTAAACATACTCAAGTTCATCATCATCATCTAAAGATCATCACCGGCGAAAGTTCATGAACATAAAACTAGTGCAAGACATGGAACATAATAAAAGTAGGAACATGAAAGGCATGGCACGACGACCACATGCACGGAATCATCATCGACATCAAACAAGACCACCTCCGCCAAAACCACCACCACCAAGACCACCTCCTCCAAAACCACCACCACCAAGACCACCTTTGCCAAAAGCACCACTGCTAAGACCACCTCTGCCAAAACCGCCACCGCGACCACCATCACTCTGGAAGATCGGAGTGACTGGGGTCGATGGAGCAGGAGTCGAGCCATCGACCCCCTACATGTTTGAGAGAAGATTCTAACGGTAAATATGATATGATAGTGTTGAATGAACGAGAACTAGTTTGTCAGTAGTTAGGCAAATATACTAACCGGACTATCCCTGCCTAGTGCCACCCATTCATCGAACATGGGCACGTGTGGGGGTTCTCCTGCAGGTGGTGGTGGGGGTCCCATTTGTGGTGGATCCGTGCGGTTACTCCAAGATGCCAACATAGCCTGGATGTTAGTTAAACAAGCAAACTAGAAGGTCAGAAGGAATTAAAGTGCAAAAATTTAGCTTGGTTTTAAGAGGGCAAAACTAACCGCCATCATCTGACGGTTGCAATCATCATTTGCCTTCACTCGTTGCAAGTACTCTCGCACCTCGAGATTCCTATGCTCGACAAAGGCCTTATATGCCTACATAATTTAGTGAAGGAAATATTCCCTAGAGGAAATAATAAAGTTATTATTTATTTCCTTATATCATGATAAATGTTTATTATTCAAGCTAGAATTGTATTAACCGGAAACATAATACATGTGTGAATACATAGACAAAAAGAGTGTCACTAGTATGCCTCTACTTGACTAGCTCGTTGATCAAAGATGGTTATGTTTCCTAACCATAGACATGAGTTGTCATTTGATTAGCGGGGTCACATCATTAGGAGAATGATGTGATTGACTTGACCCATTCCGTTAGCTTAGCACTTGATTGTTTAGTTTGTTGCTATTGCTTTCTTCATAACTTATACATGTTCCCTGACTATGAGATTATGCAATTCCCGTTTACCGGAGGAACACTTTGTGTGCTACCAAATGTCACAACGTAACTGGGTGATTATAAAGGTGCTCTACAGGTGTCTCCGAAGGTACTAGTTGGGTTGGCGTATTTCGAGATTAGGATTTGTCACTCCAATTGTCGCAGAGGTATCTCTGGGCCCTCTCGGTAATGCACATCACTCAAGCCTTGCAAGCATTGCAACTAATAAGTTAGTTGCGGGATGATGTATTACGAACGAGTAAAGAGACTTGCCGGTAACGAGATTGAACTAGGTATTAAGATATTGACGATCGAATCTCGGGCAAGTAACATACCGATGACAAAGGGAACAACGTATGTTGTTATGCGGCCTGATCGATAAAGATCTTCGTAGAATATGTAGGAGCCAATATGAGCATCCAGGTTCCGCTATTGGTTATTGACTGGAGACGTGTCTCGGTCATGTCTACATAGTTCTCGAACCCGTAGGGTCCGCACGCTTAAATTTCAGTGACGATCGTAATTAGGATTTTTGTGTTTTGATGTACCGAAGGTGGTTCGGCGTCCCGGATGTGATCATGGACATGACGGGGAGTCTCGAAATGGTCAAGACATAAAGATTGATATATTGGAAGCCTGTATTTGGATATCGGAAATGTTCCGGGTAAAATCAGGATTTTACCGGAGTACCGGGGGCTTACCGGAACCCCCCGGGGGTTATTGGGCCTACATGGGCCATAAGGGAGAAGAGGAGGGCCGGCCAGGGCAGGCCGCGCGCCCCCTCCCCCCTAGTCCGAATAGGACAAGGAAGGGGGGGGGCGACGCCCCCCTTTCCTCTTTCTCCCTTCCCCTTCCTTTTCCAACAAGGCAAGAAGGGGGAGTCCTACTCCCAGTGGGAGTAGGACTCCTCCAGGCGCACCCCTAGGGCTGGCCGCACCTCCCCCTCTCCCTCCTTTATATACGGGGGCAAGGGGGCACCCCATGACACAAGTTGATCTTCGTGATCGTTCCTTAGCCGTGTGCGGTGCCCCCTTCCACCATATTCCACCTCGGTCATATCGTAGCGGTGCTTAGGACATCATCACCGTCATCACACCGTCGTGCTGACGAAACTCTCCCTCAACATTTTGCTGGATCGGAGCTCGAAGGACGTCACCGAGTTGAACGTGTGCAGAACTCGGAGGTGCCGTACGTTCGGTACTTGGATCGGTCGGATTGGGAAGACGTACGACTACTTCCTCTAGGTTGTGTTAACGCTTCCGTTGCCGGTCTACGAGGGTACGTAGACTACACTCTCCCCTCTCGTTGCTATGCATCACCATGATCTTGTGTGTGCGTAGGAAATTTTTTGAAATTACTAAGTTCCCCAACAGTGGCATCCGAGCCTAGGTTTTATGCGTTGATGTTGTGCACAAGTAGAACACAAGTGAGTTGTGGGCGATATAAGTCATACTGCTTACCAGCATGTCATACTTTGGTTCGGCGGTATTGTTGGATCAAGCTGCCCGGACCGACATTACGCGTACGCTTACACGAGACTAGTTCTACCGACGTGCTTTGCACACAGGTGGCTGGCGGGTGTCAGTTTGTCCAACTTTAGTTGAACCAAGTGTGGCTACACCCGGTCCTTTTGAAGGTTAAAACAGCACCAACTTGACAAACTATCGTTGTGGTTTTGATGCGTAGTTAAGAACGGTTCTTGCTTAGCCTGTAGTAGCCACGTAAAACTTGCAACAACAAAGTAGAGGACGTCTAACTTGTTTTTGCAGGGCATGTTGTGATGTGATATGGTCAAGACATGATGCTAAATTTTATTGTATGAGATGATCATGTTTTGTAACCGAGTTATCGGCAACTGGCAGGAGCCATATGGTTGTCGCTTTATTGTATGCAATGCAATTGTGTTGTAATGCTTTACTTTATCACTAAGCGGTAGCGATAGTCGTGGAAGCATCAGATTGGCGAGACGACAACGATCCTACGATGGTGATCAAGGTGTCGCGCCGGTGACGATGGTGATCATGACGGTGCTTCGGAGATGGAGATCACAAGCACAAGATGATGATGGCCATATCATATCACTTATATTGATTGCATGTGATGTTTATCTTTTATGCATCTTATCTTGCTTTGATTGACGGTAGCATTATAAGATGATCTCTCACTAAATTTCAAGATAAAAGTGTTCTCCCTGAGTATGCACCATTGCCAAAGTTCATCGTGCCCAGACACCACATGATGATCGGGTGTGATAAGCTCTACGTCCATCTACAACGGGTGCAAGCCAGTTTTGCACACGCAGAATACTCAGGTTAAACTTGACGAGCCTAGCATATGCAGATATGGCCTCGGAACACTGAGACCGAAAGGTCGAGCGTGAATCATATAGTAGATATGATCAACATATTGATGTTCACAATTGAAAGCTACTCCATTTCACGTGATGATCGGTTATGGTTTAGTTGATTTGGATCACGTGATCACTTAGAAGAATAGAGGGATGTCTTTCTAAGTGAGAGTTCTTAAGTAATATGATTAATTGAACTTAAATTTATCATGAACTTAGTACCTGATAGTATCTTGCTTGTCTATGTTTGATTGTAGATAGATGGCCCGTGCTGTTGTTCCGTTGAATTTTAATGTGTTCCTTGAGAAAGCAAAGTTGAAAGATGATGGTAGCAATTACACAGACTGGGTCCATAACTTGAGGATTATCCTCATTGCTGCATAGAAGAATTACATCCTGGAAGCACCGCTAAGTGCCAAACCTGTTGTTGGAGCAACACCAGATGTTATGAACGTCTGGCAAAGCAAAGCTGATGACTACTCGATAGTTCAGCGTGCCATGCTTTATGGCTTAGAACCGGGTCTTCAACGACGTTTTGAACGTCATGGAGCGTATGAGATGTTCCAGGAGTTGAAGTTAATATTTCAAGCAAATGCCCGGATTGAGAGATATGAAGTCTCCAATAAGTTCTATAGCTGCAAGATGGAGGAGAATAGTTCTGTCAGTGAACATATACTCAAAATGTCTGGGTATCATAATCACTTGACTCAACTGGGGGTTAATCTTCCTGTTGATAGTGTCATTGACAGAGTTCTTCAATCACTGCCACCAAGCTACAAAAGCTTCGTGATGAACTATAATATGCAAGGGATGAATAAGACAATTCCTGAGCTCTTCGCAATGCTAAAGGCTACAGAGGTAGAAATCAAGAAGGAGCATCAAGTGTTGATGGTCAACAAGACCGCCAGTTTCAAGAAAAAGGGCAAAGGGAAGAAGAAAGGGGAACTTCAAGAAGAATAGTACGAAAGTTACTGCTTAGGAGAAGAAACCCAAGTCTGGACCTAAGCCTGAGACTGGGTGCTTCTACTGCAAGCAGACTGGTCACAGGAAGCGGAACTGCCCCAAGTATTTGGCGGATAAGAAGGATGGCAAGGTGAACAAAGATATATGTGATATACATGTTATTGATGTGTACCTTACTAGAGCTCGCAGTAGCACCTGGGTATTTGATACTGGTTCTGTTGCTAACATTTGCAACTCGAAACAGGGACTACAGATTAAGCGAACACTTGCAAAGGACGAGGTGACGATGCGCGTGGGAAATGGTTCCAAAGTCGATGTGATCGCGGTCGGCACGCTACCTCTACATCTACATTCGGGGTTAGTTTTAGACCTAAATAATTGTTTTTTGGTGCCAACGTTGAGCATGAACATTATATCTGGATCGTGTTTGATGCGAGACGGTTATTCATTTAAATCAGAGAATAATGGTTGTTCTATTTATATGCGTAATATCTTTTATGGTCATGCACCCTTGAAGAGTGGTCTATTTTTTATGAATCTCTATAGTAGTGATACACATATTCATAATGTTGAAGCCAAAAGATGCAGAGTTGATAATGATAGTGCAACTTATTTGTGGCACTGCCGTTTAGGTCATATCGGTGTAAAGCGCATGAAGAAACTTCATACTGATGGACTTTTGGAATCACTTGATTATGAATCACTTGGTACTTGCGAACCGTGCCTCATGGGCAAGATGACTAAAATGCCGTTCTCCGGTACTGTGGAGAGAGCAACGGATTTGTTGGAAATCATACATACAGATGTATATGGTCTGATGAATATTGAGGCTCCTGGCGGATTTCGTTATTTTCTCACCTTCACAGATGATTTAAGCAGATATGGGTATATCTACTTAATGAAACATAAGTCTAAAACATTTGAAAAGTTCAAAGAATTTCAGAGTGAAGTTGAAAATCATCGTAACAAGAAAATAAAGTTTCTACAATCTGATCGTGGAGGAGAATATTTGAGTTACGAGTTTGTTCTACATTTGAAACAATGCGCAATAGTTTCACAACTCACGCCACCCGGAACACCACCGCGTAATGGTTTGTCCGAACGTCGAAATCGTACTTTAATAGATATGGTGCGATCTATGATGTCTCTTACAGATTTACCGCTATCATTTTGGGGTTATGCTTTAGAGACGGCTGCATTCACGTTAAATAGGGCACCATTGAAATTAGTTGAGACGACACCTTATGAACTATGGTTTGGCAAGAAACCAAAGTTGTTGTTTCTGAAAGTTTGGGGCTGCGATGCTTATGTGAAAAAGCTTCAACCTGATAAGCTCGAACCCAAATCGGAGAAATGTGTCTTCATAGGATACCCAAAGGAAACTGTTGGGTACACCTTCTATCACAGATCCGAAGGCAAGACTTTCGTTGCTAAGAATGGATCCTTTCTAGAGATGGAGTTTCTCTCGGAAGAAGTGAGTGGGAGAAAAGTAGAACTTGATGAGGTAACTGTACCTGCTCCCTTATTGGAAAGTAGTACATCATAGAAACCGGTTTCTGTGACACCTACACCAATTAGTGAGGAAGCAAATGATAATGATCATGAAACTTCAGATCAAGTTACTACCGAACCTCGTAGATCAACCAGGGTAAGATCCGCACTAGAGTGGTACGGTAATCCTATTCTGCAAGTCATGCTACTAGATCATGATGAACCTACGAACTATGAAGAAGCGATGGTGAGCCCAGATTCCGCAAAGTGGCTAGTGAAGGAAATATGCC
This sequence comes from Triticum aestivum, assembly GCF_018294505.1. Taxonomy (NCBI): domain Eukaryota; kingdom Viridiplantae; phylum Streptophyta; class Magnoliopsida; order Poales; family Poaceae; genus Triticum; species Triticum aestivum. The sequence goes on from NC_057797.1 coordinate 77,265,946, forward strand.
CTAGAGGCAATAATAATGTTATTATTTTAATTCCTTATATCATGATAAATGTTTATTATTCATGCTAGAATTGTATTATCCGGAAACATAATACTTGTGTGAATACGTAGATAAACTAAACGTCACTAGTATGCCTCTACTTGACTAGCTCGTTAATCAAAGATGGTTATGTTTCCTAACCATAGACATGTGTTGTCATTTGATTAACGGGATCACATTATTAGGAGAATGATGTGATTGACATGACCCATTTCACTAGCTTAGCACCCGATCGTTTAGTATGTTGCTATTGCTTTCTTCATGACTTATACATGTTCCTATGACTATGAGATTATGCAACTCTCGTTTGCCGGAGGAACACTTTGTGTGCTACCAAATGTCACAACGTAACTGGGTGATTATAAAGGAGCTCTACAGGTGTCTCCAAAGGTAAATGTTGGGTTGGCATATTTTGAGATTAGGATTTGTCACTCCGATTGTCGGAGAGGTATCTCTGGGCCCTCTCGGTAATGCACATCACATAAGGCTTGCAAGCATTGCAACTAATGAGTTAGTTGCGAGATGATGTATTACATAACGAGTAAAGAGACTTGCCGGTAACTAGATTCACTACTGGAATCAGGTACTTTGCCATCTGCCAGCTCTTTGCCGTCAGCTAGCGGACGACAATGAAGCTCTTTGCCATCAGCTACCAAAAAGCAGACGGCAACGAACTGGCTGATGGCAAAGACCTAATTTGCCATCAGCCAGTTCTTTGCCGTCGGCTAGCGGACGGCAAAGAGGGAGGGGGCCCCACTGACGAGCTGTTTTAAAAAACCTAACGGCCCCCTTCTTTGCCGTCTGCTAGCAGACAGCAAAGAGAAAATAAGCGGACGGCAAAGGGGGGCGGACGACAAAGAGGGAGGGGCCCCACTAACGTTAACGGCCGCGCCCCCACCCCGCCCCCTCTCTCTCTTTCTCTTCTTCACACGCGCGCCGCCGCCCCCAGCACTCGCCGCCGCCCCGTCGCCCCACCACCCCGCGCGCCGCCCTACCGCCCCCCGCCCCGTCGCCACTACCGCCCGGTGCCCCACCGGCCCCCCGACCCCGTCGCCCCCGCCGCCCTGCCGTCTGGGCGCCGCCGCGCCCCGGCGCCCCGGCCCCCCGCGCCCCACCGCCCTGGCCGGGCCCGGCCCCGTCGCCACAGCCGCCAGGCGCTGCCGCCCCAGGCCGCCCCGCCCCCCTCCTCTGCCGCCCCAGGCCGCCCAGCCCCCCTCGTCCACCCCAGGTGAGCTCTGCCTCCTTTTTTTTTCCTTTTTTCTGTTTTTTTAGTTTTAGGTTTATGTTTAGTTTAGATTTAGTTTTAGTTTTAGTTTTAGGTTTAGTTTTAGGTTTATAGGTTTAGTTTTAGTTTAGTTTTAGGTTTAGATTTAGTTTTTTCCTTTTTTCTGTTTTTTTAGTTTTAGGTTTAGGTTTAGTTTAGTTTTAGGAAAGAAGAAGAAGAGAAAAAGAGGAGAGGAGGAGAAGAAGAAGAGGAAAAAGGAAAGGAAGAAGAAGAAGAGGAGAAGGAGAAGAAAAAAGAAGAAGAGGAAGAAGAAGAAGAAAAAAGAGGAGAGGAGGAGAAGAAGAAGAGGAAAAAGGAAAGGAGGAGGAAGAAGAAGAAGAAGAAGAAGAAGGAAAAAAAGGAAGGATAGGAAGAAGAGGAATAAGAAGAAAAGGAAAAATAAGGGGAAAACCCGACCCGACACGGTACCCCGACCCCGACCCGGCACCCCGACACGACACCCCGACCCTGACCCCGACCCCGACCCCGACACCCCGACCCTGAGCCTGACCCGACACCCCGACCCCGACACCAACACGGCACCTCGACCCCGACCCGGCACCCCGAGACCCGACACCCCGACCCCGAGAACCCAACCCCAACCCCGACACCCCGACCCCGACACCGACACGGCAGCCCGACCCCGACACGGCACCTCGACCTGACACCCTGACCCTGACACCCCGATCGACCCCGAGCCTGACCGACACCCCGACCCCGAGCCTGACCCGACACCTCGACACCATACCCTGACTCCGAAACAGCACCCCGACCCCGACACGGCACTACCCCGACACCGACACGACACCCAGACCCCCCGACCCACCGACACGACACCCCGACCCCAAAACAGCACCCCGACCCCGACACGGCACCCCGACACCGACACGACACCCCGACCCCTGACACCTCCCAAAAAGGTGTTCTTTGGCCTTGCAGAGGCCGACGGGGTCATATATTTGTGAATTATTAGTTAGGTCATATATCTTTTGATTTTGTTATGAAAAACATCATATCTAATTGTGTTGATCGGGTAGTTTTAAATGTGCAGTTGTTTCATCGCTGCGAGGTTTGGTGTTCGACGACCTCGCCGTGCGTTTGACGAGCTCTGCCCCTTCGTTCGTGGGTGAGCACAAATGACATGTCCTCCTCCCCCATTAATTATTTGATCTATTCCGATGAAACTTGATAGCTAGCTATATATGTGTCTTGAATCATCAGTATGCGTAACCAATATGTGTCTCCCGTTCGAAAGCGTCATAGTTATAAATATGCATGCATTTGCATATTTATAACCTTGATTCTTTCGAATTGTCCAACGCTATCCATGGACAGCCCGAGTATGTGTAGATTGGGTTCGTTTTCCCATATGCTTTGCTCCAGATCCGACGCATAAATTTCGTCAGTGCCTCCCCTGTTGTTCTCCGGATACACATCCTCTCTGTTTATTGCAGAGACGTGTATCAGGAGAACAGCGGGGAGGTGCTGCCAAAATTTTGCGTCGGATCCGGAGCATAGCATGGGAAAATGAACCCAATCTACACATACACGGGTGGGATTAGGACCTATCATTACCTATTAGACTGTAGGTTGCATGGACGTAATAAAATTGACAAAGTAGATCAACTGATGAATATATACATGGTGAATTACATATATAATTGTTGTGTGTCCAGTAGCTCTGAAAGTTAAGATGAGTGACCGTGCGTGGATGTATACCGGTCACACTGGTCAGAACAAATGGAGCGCTGAATCGTTCACAAAAACCAAGGGGTTTGTGCAAGTCGCATTTGCAAATGGCCAGAAGAAAACCTGGTGCCCCTGTTTCCGGTGCGGTAATTGGGAAAAGAAGACAGAGGCTGAAATGGGCAAACACCTGCAGAAGAGTGGTTTTACGCCCAATTATACGGTGTGGACATTTCATGGTGAGTCTGCCCAACGTGACCAAGCTGAGGTGGATCGTTGTCGCACCGACGAGCATGGTACCGGGATGGAAAACATGGTGCAAGACTATGATGATGTTCGGGATCCGGATGAGGAGATGGAGGAATCTGCAAAGGCCTTCAATGAAATGTTGGAGTCTTCAAAACGTCCGCTCCACGAGCACACTAAGCTTTGTCAGTTGGATGCCATCTCACAAGTAATGGCTCTGAAGGCTCAGTTCAACTTGGGCAGAGAATGCTATGACACAATTATGACAGTATTTGGACGCTTTCTGAGATCAAGGCACGCCAGTCGAGCTCCGCTCCTGAGATAAGGCCTCGTGAATGGCCAGTCCAACTCGCCTTCAAGGTTAGTTATACGTACTCAGCTATCTTTCTCCATTACATTGTGTGCGCTTCCATCAATGATTACAAATGGTCATGTGAGTGGTGTTGCAGGCTGCTATACAGAGTGAGAGAGATAGAACGAAGAAACTTCTGGCGGAGGCGGCGGAGAGGCAGCGGGAGTTGGAGGAGAGGACGACAAAGATGTTGGAGGTGGAGAGGGCACGGAATGACATGCAGGCAAGGGCCATGTACGAGCTCCTTGTGGTAAGTTTCTTCTGCAGATTACTTGCTAGTCTTAACATTTGAGTCTCATTACTAACTAGTATGACTCTGTTGTGAAAACCAAATGTGCACTCTGTGTGCGAGAAGTCCGGTCAGACCACTCCGCCGATGCCAGTGGTTGCTCCTGGGAGCACGGTGAGTTTAATTTGAATGGACATTACTTGCTAGTCTTAACATTTGAGTGTCATAATGCTAACGAGACATTGGAAATGATCTTTGGTGCAGCTTAACTCCAGAAACACATCGCACGATCCTTCTCCAGCTACCGGCGCGAGCCAGCCCGCTCCTACACCTCCGTGATCACGGTAAGTTTCTCTAGTATTTTGCTTAACAAATGCATAAAGACCTAGACTTAGCTTTATTTCCTCCAATATGCTTACCATAATGACCTAGAGTTAGCTTCTTTTCCTCTAAAATGACTTAATAAGCTTACTCACCTCATAAACCATCCATTTTACCTAAGTTAGCTCTAAAACGATATGTACTTAGCTTACTTATGTCAAAAATTGCATAATTAACTTAGTTAGCTCATAAACGATCCATTTTACCTAAGTTAGCTCTAAAATGACTCATTTTACCTTAGTTAGCCTATAAGTGATCCAATTTATCCAAGTTAGCTCTAGAATGACCCATTTTACGTAGATTAGCTCCTAAATGATCCATTTTACCTACGTTAGCTTTAAAATGACCCATTTCACCTAGATTAGCTCCAAAATGACCCATTTCACCTAGGTTAGCTCCAAAATGACCCATCTTACCTAAGTTAGCTTATAAATGATCCAGTTTATCCAAGTTAGCTCTAAAATGACCCAATTTACCTAGAGTAGCTCCTAAACGACCCATTTCACCTAAGTTAGCTAAAAACGATCCATTTCACCTAAATTAGCTCTTAAATAATCCATTTCACCTTAGTTAGCTCAAAAACGACCCATTTCACCTTAGTTAGCTCAAAAACGATCCATTTCACCTTAGTTAGCTCAAAAACGATGCCCTTCACCTTAGTTAGCTCATAAACAACCATTTCAACTAAGTTAGCACATAAATGATCCATTTCAACTAAGTTAGCTCATAAACAACCCATTTCAACTTAGTTAGCTCATATATGATCCATTTCACCTAAGTTAGCTCATAAATGACATATACTTCTTGTTCTAGTCTTCTTCTTGTTCTATTCACCTATTTCTAACTTTCTTATTTACCATTTTGCAGATTTCACTCACTTCATGGAAGCTAGCTTGCTATGATGGAGTGCTTGCTTTTTCTTTGCTAAAACTTTGCATTGTATCTAGCTTGCTATGATAGAACTTGCTATGTTGATGAAACTTTGCTATGTAATATGTATATGGAACAATGTGTATGGATGGAACTTGATGGAACTTGCTATGTTGATGAAACTTTGCTATGTAATATGTATATGGAATTATGTGCTGGATATGTGATATGTTTGCTGTTAAATATATCTATATATGTCATATATATTTGCTGTGAAAATTGTTGGATTAAAAAAAACAGAAAAAAGAGACAATATGCAGGCTCTTTGCCGTCTGCCACCGACGGCAAAGGGATCTTTGCCATCCATAGTGGATGGCAAAGAGGCCACATGGCAGGCAACTGTGCTTCCTGGGAGGCTGACCAATTTGGTCAGTTTGCCTACAGTGGCTGACGGCAAAGGCTTTGCCGTCGGCGGCGGACGGCAAAGAGTAAAAACTTTTCCTACAGTGGCGGACGGCAAAGGCCTGCCGTGTAGTGATGTCGGCTGACATCATTCGGCGGACGGGAAAGGCCTTCCGAAGTTTGCCGTCAACGGCGGACGGTAAGGCCTGCCATTAACCACCTAACGGAGTAACAACGCATTTATTGCCGTCTGCACTCTTTGCCGTCCGCTGCTGATGGCAAAGGCCCCTTTGCCGTCAGCCGCCCGAAGCAGACGGCAAAGTAGCTCTTTGCTGAACCTTACTTTGCCGTCCCCTTTTGCCGTCCGCGGCAGACAGCAAAGACCTTTGCCGTTAGCCATCCATGCCTTTGCCATCTGCTGTGGCAGATGGCAAAGTAGCTGATTCCTGTAGTGATTAAACTAGGTATTGAGATACCGATGATCGAATCTCGGACAAGTAACATACCGATGACAAAGGGAACAACGTATGTTGTTATGCGGTCTAACCGATAAAGATCTTCGTAGAATATGTGGGAGCCAATATGAGCATCCAGGTTCCGCTATTGGTTATTGACCGGAGACATGTCTCAGTCATGTCTACATTGTTCTCGAACCCGTAGGGTCCGCACGCTTAAGGTTTCGATGACAGTTATATTATGAGTTTATGAGTTTTGATGTACCGAAGTTAGTTCGGAGCCCCGGATGTGATCACGGACATAACGAGGAGTCTTGAAATGGTCGAGACACAAAGATTGATATATTGGATGGCTATATTCGGAGACCGGAAGTGTTCCGGGTGATTTCGGAGAAAACCGGAGATCCGGAGGGTTACCGGAACACCCCCCGGGAGAAGTAATGGGCCATATGGGCCTTAGTGGAGATAGAGAGGGGCAGCCAGGGTGGGCCGCGCACCTCCTCGCCTCCTGGTCCGAATTGGACTAGGAGAGGGGGGGCGGCGCCCCCCTTTCCTTCTCCCTCCCCACTTCCTTTCCCCCTCCTAGTAGGAGTCCTACTCCTACTAGGAGGAGGACTCCTCCTTGGCGCGCCAATAGGGCCGGCCGGCCTCCTCCCCTTGCTCCTTTATATACGGGGGCAGGGGGCACCCCTAGACACACAAGTTGATCCACGTGATCATTTACTTAGCCGTGTGCGGTGCCCCCTTCCACCATAATCCTCGATAATATTGTAGCGGTGCTTAGGCGAAGCCCTGCGACGGTAGAACATCAAGATTGTCACCACGCCATCGTGCTAACGAAACTCTTCCCCGACACTTTGCTGGATCGGAGTCCAGGGATCATCATCGAGCTGAACGTGTGCTAAAACTCGGAGGTGCCGTAGTTTTGGTGCTTGATCGGTCGGGCCGCGAAGACGTACGACTACATCAACCGCGTTGTGCTAACGCTTCCGTTGTCGGTCTACAAGGGTACGAAGATCACACTCTCCCCTCTCGTTGCTATGCATCACCATGATATTGTGTGTGTAGGAATTTTTTTGAAATTACTATGTTCCCCAACAATGGCATCCGAGCCTAGGTTTTATGTGTTGATGTTATATGCACGAGTAGAACACAAGTGAGTTGTGGGCGATATAAGTCATACTGCTTACCAGCATGTCATACTTTGGTTCAGCGGTATTGTTGGATGAAGCGGCCCGGACCGATATTACGCGTACGCTTACACGAGACCGGTTCTCCCGACGTGCTTTGCACAAAGGTGGCTAGCGGGTGTCAGTTTCTCCAACTTTAGTTGAACCGAGTGTGGCTACACCCGGTCCTTGCGAAGGTTAAAACAACACCAACTTGACAAACTATCGTTGTGGTTTTGATGCGTAGGTAAGATTGGTTCTTACTTAAGCCCGTAGCAGCCACGTAAAACTTGCAACAACAAAGTAGAGGACATCTAACTTGTTTTTGCAGGGCATGTTGTGATGTGATATGGTCAAGACATGATGCTAAAATTTATTGTATGAGATGATCAAGTTTTTTAACCAAGTTATTGGCAACTGGCAGGAGCCATATGGTTGTCGCTTTATTGTATGCAATGCAATTGCGCCGTAATGCTTTACTTTATCACTAAGCGGTAGCGATAGTCGTGGAAGCATAAGATTGGCGAGACGACAACGATGCTACGATGGTGATCAAGGTGTCGCGTCGGTGACGATGGTGATCATGACGGTGCTTCGAAGATGGAGATCACAAGCACAAGATGATGATGGCCATATCATATCACTTATATTGATTGCATGTGATGTTTATCTTTTATGCATCTTATCTTGCTTTGTTTGACGGTAGCATTTTAAGATGATCTCTCACTAATTATCAAGAAGTGTTCTCCCTGAGTATGCACCATTGCGAAAGTTCTTCGTGCTGAGACACCACGTGATGATCGGGTGTGATAGGCTCTACGTTCAAATACAACGGGTGCAAAACAGTTGCACACGCGGAATACTCAGGTTATACTTGACGAGCCAAGCATATACAGATATGGCCTCGAAACACGGAGACCAAAAGGTCGAGCGTGAATCATATAGTAGATATGATCAACATAGTGATGTTCACCAATGAAACTACTCCATCTCATGTGATTATCGGACATGGTTTAGTTGATTTGGATCACGTAATCACTTAGAGGATTAGAGGGATGTCTATCTAAGTGGGAGTTCTTTAGTAATATGATTAATTGAACCTAAATTTATCATGAACTTAGTACCAGATAGTATCTTGCTTGTTTATGTTTGATTGTAGATAGATGGCCCATGCTATTGTTCCGTTCAATTTTAATGCGTTCCTTGAGAAAGAAAAGTTGAAAGATGATGGTAGCAATTACACGGACTGGGTCCGTAACTTGAGGATTATCCTCATTGCTGCATAGAAGAATTACGTCCTGGAAGCACCGCTGGGTGCCAGGCCTACTGCTGGAGCAACACCAGATGTTATGAACGTCTGGCAGAGCAAAGCTGATGACTACTCGATAGTTCAGTGTGCCATGCTTTACGGCTTAGAATCGGGACTTCAACGACGTTTTGAACGTCATGGAGCATATGAGATGTTCCAGGAGTTGAAGTTAATATTTCAAGCAAATGCCCGGATTGAGAGATATGAAGTCTCCAATAAGTTCTATAGCTGCAAGATGGAGGAGAACAGTTCTGTCAGTGAGCATATACTCAAAATGTCTGGGTATAATAATCACTTGATTCAATTGGGAGTTAATCTTCCAGATGATTGCGTCATTGACAGAATTCTCCAATCACTGCCACCAAGCTACAAGAGCTTCGTGATGAACTATAATATGCAAGGGATGAAGAAGACTATTCCCGAGCTCTTCACAATGCTGAAAGTTGCGGAGGTAGAAATCAAGAAGGAGCATCAAGTGTTGATGGTCAACAAGACCACTCGTTTCAAGAAAAAGGGCAAAGGGAAGAAGAAGGGGAACTTCAAAAAGAACAGCAAGCAAGTTGCTACTCAAGAGAAGAAACCCAAACCTGGACCTAAGCCTGAAACTGAGTGCTTCTACTGCAAGCAGACTGGTCACTGGAAGCGGAACTGCCCCAAGTATTTGGCGGATAAGAAGGATGGCAAGGTGAACAAAGGTATATGTGATATACATGTTATTGATGTGTACCTTACTAATGCTCGCAGTAGCACCTGGGTATTTGATACTTGTTCTTTTGCTAACATTTGCAACTCGAAACAGGGACTACGGATTAAGCAAAGATTGGCTAAGGACGAGGTGACGATGCGCGTGGGAAACTGTTCCAAAGTCGATGTGATCGCGGCCGGCACGCTACCTCTACATCTACCTTCGAGATTGGTATTAGACCTAAATAATTGTTATTTGGTGCCAGCGTTAAGCATGAACATTATATCTGGCTCTTGTTTGATGCGAGACAGTTATTTATTTAAATCAGAGAATAATGGTTGTTCTATTTATATGAGTAATATCTTTTATGGTCATGCACCCTTAAAGAGTGATCTATTCTTATTAAATCTCGATAGTAGTGATACACATATTCATAATGTTGAAGCCAAAAGATGCAGAGTTGATAATGATAGTGCAACTTATTTCTTTCACTGCCGTTTGGGTCATATCGGTGTAAAGCGCATGAAGAAACTCCATACTGATGGACTTTTGGAACCACTTGATTATGAATCGCTTGGTACTTGCGAACCGTGCCTTATGGGTAAGATGACAAAAACACCGTTCTCTGGCACTATGGAGAGAGCAACAGATTTGTTGGAAATCATACATACAGATGTATGTGGTCCAATGAATGTTGAGGCTCATGGCGGATATCGTTATTTTCTCACCTTCACAGATGACTTAAGCAGATATGGGTATATCTACTTAATGAAACATAAGTCTGAAACATTTGAAAAGTTCAAAGAATTTCAGAGTGAAGTTGAAAAACATCATAACAAGAAAATAAAATTCCTACGATCTGATCGTGGAGTAGAATATTTGAGTTACGAGTTTGGTGTACATTTGAAACAATGCGGAATAGTTTCGCAACTCACGCCACCCGGAACACCACAGCATAATGGTGTGTCCGAACGTCGTAATCGTACTTTACTTGATATGGTGCGATCTATGATGTCTCTTACTGATTTACCGCTATCGTTTTGGGGTTATGCTCTAGAGACGGCCGCATTCACGTTAAATAGGGCACCATCAAAATCCGTTGAGACGACGCCTTATGAACTGTGGTTTGGCAAGAAACCAAAGTTGTCATTTCTGAAAGTTTGGGGTTGCGATGCTTATGTGAAAAAGCTTCAACCTGATAAGCTCGAACCCAAATCGGAGAAATGTGTCTTCATAGGATATCCAAAGGAAACTATTGGATACACCTTCTATCACAGATCCGAAGGCAAGACTTTTGTTGCTAAATTCAGAAACTTTCTAGAGAAGGAGTTTCTCTCGAAAGAAGTGAGTGGGAGGAAAGTAGAACTTGATGAGGTAACTGTACCTGCTCCCTTATTGGAAAGTAGTACATCACAGAAACCAGTTTCTGTGACACCTACACCAATTAGTGAGGAATCTAATGATGATGATCATGAAACTTCAGAACAAGATACTACTGAACCTGGTAGATCAACCAGAGTAAGATCCGCACCAGAGTGGTACGGTAATCCTGTTCTGGAAGTCATGCTACTAGATCATGATGAACCTATGAACTATAGAGCAGCGATGGTGAGCCCAGATTCCACAAAATGGCTTGAATCCATGAAATCTGAGATGGGATCCATTTATGAGAACAAATTATGAACTTTGGTTTACTTTCCCAATGATCGGCAAGCAATTGAGAATAAATGGATCTTCAAGAATAAGACTGACGCTGATGGTAATGTTACTGTCTACAAAGCTTGACTTGTTGCAAAAGGTTTTCGACAAGTTCAAGGGATTGACTATGATGAGACCTTCTCACCCGTAGTGATGCTTAAGTCTGTTCGAATCATGTTAGCAATTGCCGCATTTTATGATTATGAAATTTGGCAGATGGATGTCAAAACTGCATTCCTGAATGGATTTCTGGAAGAAGAGTTGTATAAGATCCAGCCAGAAGGTTTTGTCGATCCAATGGGAGCTAACAAGGTGTGCAAGCTCTAGCGATCCATTTATGGACTGGTGCAAGCCTCTCGGAGTTGGAATAAACGCTTTGATAGTGTGATCAAAGCATTTGGTTTTGTACAAACTTTTGGAGAAGCCTGTATTTACAAGAAAGTGAGTGGGAGCTCTGTAGCATTTTTGATATTATATGTAGATGACATATTACTAATCGGAAATGATATAGAATTTCTGGATAGCATAAAGGGATACTTGAATAAGAGTTTTTCAATGAAAGACCTTGGTGAAGCTGCTTACATATTGGGCACTAAGATCTATAGAGACAGATCAAGATGCTAAATTGGACTTTCACAAAGCACATACCTTGACAAAGTTTTGAAAAAGGTCAAAATGGATCAAGCAAAGAAAGGATTCTTGCCTGTGTTACAAGGTGTGAAATTGAGTAAGACTCAATGCCCGACCAATGCAGAAGATAGAGAGAAAATGAAAGATGTTCCCTATGCTTCAGCCATAGGCTCTATCATGTATGCAATGTTGTGTACCAGACCTGATGTGTGTCTTGCTATAAGTCTAGCAGAGAGGTACCAAAGTAATCCAAGAGTGGATCACTGGACAGCGGTCAAGAACATCCTGAAATACCTGAAAAGGACTAAGGATATGTTTCTCATATATGGAGGTGACAAAGAGCTCATCGTAAATGGTTACGTTGATGCAAGATTTGACACTGATCCGGACGATTCCAAATCGCAAACCGGATACATGTTTACATAAAACGGTGGAGCTGTCAGTTGGTGTAGTTCTAAACAAAGCGTTGTGGCGGGATCTACATGTGAAGTGGAGCACATAGCTGCTTCGGAAGCAGCAAACGAAGGAGTCTGGATGAAGGAGTTCATATCCGATCTAGGTGTCATACCTAGTGCATCGGGTCCAATGAAAATCTTTTGTGACAATACTGGTGCAATTGCCTTGGCAAAGGAATCCAGATTTCACAAGAGAACCAAGCACATCAAGAGACGCTTCAATTCCATCCGGGATCTAGTCCAGGTGGGAGACATAGAGATTTGCAAGATACATACGGATCTGAATGTTGCAGACCCGTTGACTAAGCCTCTACCACGAGCAAAACATGGTCAGCACCAAAGCTCCATGGGTGTTAGAATCATTACCGTGTAATCTAGATTATTGACTCTAGTGCAAGTGGGAGACTGAAGGAAATATGCCCTAGAGGCAATAATAATGTTATTATTTTATTTCCTTATATCATGATAAATGTTTATTATTCATGCTAGAATTGTATTATCCGGAAACATAATACTTGTGTGAATACATAGACAAACTAAACGTCACTAGTATGCCTCTACTTGACTAGCTCGTTAATCAAAGATGGTTATGTTTCCTAAACATAGACATGTGTTGTCATTTGATTAACGGGATCACATTATTAGGAGAATGATGTGATTGACATGACCCATTTCATTAGCTTAGCACCCGATCGTTTAGTATGTTGCTATTGCTTTCTTCATGACTTATACATGTTCCTATGACTATGATATTATGCAACTCCCGTTTGCCGGAGGAACACTTTGTGTGCTACCAAACGTCACAACGTCACTGGGTGATTATAAAGGAGCTCTACAGGTGTCTCCAAAGGTAAATGTTGGGTTGGCATATTTCGAGATTAGGATTTGTCACTCCGATTGTCGAAGAGGTATCTCTGGGCCCTCTCGGTAATGCACACCACATAAGCCTTGCAAGCATTGCAACTAATGAGTTAGTTGCGAGATGATGTATTACATAACGAGTAAAGAGACTTGCCGGTAACGAGATTGAACTAGGTATTGAGTGTTGGGGAACGTAGCAATAATTCAAAATTTTCCTACGTGTCACCAAGATCAATCTATGGAGTCATCTAGCAATGAGGGAGGAGTGGATCTACATACCCTTGTAGATCGCGCGCGGAAGCGTTCAAGAGAACGGGGTTGATGGAGTCGTACTCGTCGTGATCCAAATCACTGATGATCCTAGCGCCGAACGGATGGCACCTCCGCGTTCAACACACGTACGGAGCAGCGACGTCTCCTCCTTCTTTATCCAGCAAGGAGGTTGACGGAGATCCAGCAGCACGACGGCGTGGTGGTGGAAGTAGAGGGATTCCAACAGGCCTTCGCCAAGCGCTGCGGGAGGAGGGAGATGTGTCATGGGAGGGAGAGGGAGGCGCCAGGGCTTCGGTGGTGCTGCCCTCCCTTCCCCCCACTATATATAGGGCCAAGGGAGAGGGGGGGGGGCGCAGCCTTGGCCCTTCCTCCAAGGAAGGGTGCGGCCAGGGAGGAGTCCATCCTCCCCAAGGCACCTAGGAGGTGCCTTCCCCCTTTAGGACTCTTCCTTTCCCTTATCTCTTAGCGCATGGGCCTCTTGGGGCTGGTGCCCTTGGCCCATATAGGCCAAGGCGCACACCCCTACAGCCCATGTGGTCCCCCGGGGCAGGTGGACCCCCGGACCCCTTTCGGCACTCCCGGTACAATACCGATAATGCGTGAAACTTTTCCGGCAACCAAAACAAGACTTCCCATATATAAATCTTTACCTCCGAACCATTCCGGAACTCCTCGTGACGTCTGGGATCTCATCCGGGACTCCGAACAACTTTCGGGTTACCGCATACTAATATCTCTATAACCCTAGCGTCACCGAACCTTAAGTGTGTAGACCCTACGGGTTCGGGAGACATGCAGACATGACCGAGATGACTCTCCGGTCAATAACCATCAGCAGGATCTGGATACCCATGTTGGCTCCCACATGTTCCACGATGATCTCATCGGATGAACCACGATGTCAAGGACTTAATCAATCCCGTATACAATTCCCTTTGTCTAGCGGTACGATACTTGCCCGAGATTCGATCGTCGGTATCCCGATACCTTGTTCAATCTCGTTAACGGCAAGTCTCTTTTACTCGTTCCGTAACACATCATCCCGTGATCAACTCCTTCATCACATTGTGCACATTATGATGATGTCCTACCGAGTGGGCCCAGAGATACCTCTCCGTTTACACGGAGTGACAAATCCCAGTCTCGATTCGTGCCAACCCAACAGACACTTTCGTAGATACCTGTAATGTACCTTTATAGCCACCCAGTTACGTTGTGACGTTTGGCACACCCAAAGCACTCCTACGGTATCCGGGAGTTGCACAATCTCATGGTCTAAGGAAATGATACTTGACATTAGAAAAGCTTTAGCATACGAACTACATGATCTTGTGCTAGGCTTAGGATTGGGTCTTGTCCATCACATCATTCTCCTAATGATGTGATCCCGTTATCAACGACATCCAATGTCCATGGTCAGGAAACCGTAACCATCTATTGATCAACGAGCTAGTCAACTAGAGGCTTACTAGGGACATGGTGTTGTCTATGTATCCACACATGTAGCTGAGTTTCCTATCAATACAATTCTAGCATGGATAATAAACGATTATCATGAACAAGGAAATATAATAATAACCAATTTATTATTGCCTCTAGGGCATATTTCCAACAGTATCCCACTCGCACTAGAGTCAATAATCCAGTTCACATCGCTATGTGACTAACACTCAAGGTCACATCCCCATGTGACTAACACCCAAAGAGTTTACTAGAGTCAATAATCTAGTTCACATTACCATGTGATTAACACTCGATGAGTTCTGGGTTTGATCATGTTATGCTTGTGAGAGATGTTATAGTCAACGGGTCTGAATCTTTCAGATCCGTATGTACTTCGCAAATTTATATGTCATCTTGTAGATGCAACTACTATGCTACATTTGGAGCTATTCCAAATAACTGTTGTACTATACGAATCCAGTTTACTACTCAGAATAATTTGGATTAGTGTCAAAGTTTGCATCGGCGTAACCCTTTACGACGAACTCTTTTACCACCTCCATAATCGAGAAAATTCCTTAGTCCACTAGTTACTAAGGATAACTTTGACCCCTGTCTTGTGATCATTCTTGGATCACTCTTGTACCCCTTGACTGACTCATGGCAAGGCACATTTCAGGTGCGGTACACAGCATAGCATACTTTAGAGCCTACGTCTAAAGGATAGGGGACGACCTTCGTCCTTTCTCTCTATTCTGCCGCGGTCAGGTTTCGAGTCTTACTCAATGTTCACACCTTATAACACAGCCAAGAACTCCTTCTTTGCCGATCCATTTTGAACTCCTTCAAAATCTTGTCACGGTATGTATTCATTTGAAAGTACTATTAAGCCTTATAGATCTTAATGCTTAATACTCAAGTAGCCTAATCCAGGTTTTCCATTGAAAAACACTTTTCAAATAACCCTATATGCTTTCCAGAAATTCTACGTCATTTCTGATCCACAATATGTCAACAACATATACTCATCAGAAATTCTATAGTGCTCCCACACACTTCTTTGGAAATACAAGTTTCTCATAAACTTTGTATAAACCCAAAATCTTTGATCATCTCATCAAAGTGTACATTCCAACTCCGAGATGCTTACTCCAGTCCTTAGAAGGATTGCTGGAGCTTTGCATACTTATTAGCATCTTTCAGGATGGACAAAACCTTCCGGTTGTATCACATACAACCTTTCCTCAAGAAAATCATCGAGGAAACAATGTTTTGACATCCTATCTGCAAGATTTCATAAATAATGCAGTAATCGCTAATATAATTCCAACAGACTCTTAGCATCGCTATGAGTGAGAAAGTCTCATCGTAGTCAACTCCTTGAACTTGTCGGAAAACATCTTAACGACAAGTCGAGCTTTCTTAATGGTGATACTTACCATCATTGTCCGTCTTCCTTTTAAAATCCATATGTACCTAACAGCCTTACGAGCATCAAGTAGCTCTTTCAAAGTCTACACTTTGTTTTCATACATGGATCCTCTTTCGAATTATATGGCCTCGAGCCATTTTGGAATCCAGGCCCACCATCGCTTCTCCATTGCTCGTAGGTTCATTGTTGTCTAGCAACATGACTTCCAAGACAGGATTACGTACCACTCTGAAGTAGTACGCATCCTTGTCATCCCACGAGGTTTGGTAGTGACTTGATCTGAAGTTTCATGATCACTATCATAAGCTTCCACTTCAGTTGGTGTAGGTGCCACAGGAACAACTTCCTGTGCCCTGCTACACACTAGTTGAAGTGAAGGTTCAATAACCTCATCAAGTCTCCACCATCCTCCCACTCAATTCTTTCGAGAGAAACTTTTCCTCGAGAAAGGACCCGATTCTAGAAATAATCCCTTATTGCTTTTGGTTCTGAGATAGGAGATATACCCAACTATTTTGGGTGTCCTATGAAGATGCATTTATCCGCTTTGGGTTCGAGCTTATCAGCCTGAAACTTTTTCGCATAAGCGTCGCAGCCCCAAACTTTTAAGAAATGACAACTTAGGTTTCTCTAAACCATAGTTCATACGGTGTCATCTCATCGAAATTACGTGGTGCCTTATTTGAAGTGAATGTGGTTGTCTCTAATGCCTAACCCATAAACTATCGTGGTAATTCGATAAGAGACATCATGGTATGCATCATATCCAATAGGGTCCAGTTATGATGTTCGGACACACCATCACACTATGGTGTTCCAGGCTGTATTAGTTGTGAAACAATTTCCACAATGTCTTAATTCTATGCCAAACTCGTAATTCAGATATTCATCTCTATGATCATATCATAGATATTTTATCCTCTTGTCACGATGATCTTTCAACTTCACACTGAAATTACTTGAACCTTTCAATAATTCAGACTCATGATTCATCAAGTAAATATACTCAACATCTACTCAAATCATCTGTGAAGTAAGAAGATAACGATATCCACTACATGCCTCAGCACTCATTGGACTGCACACATCAAAATGTATTACTTCCAACGAGTTGCTTTCTAGTTCCATTTTACTGAAAACGAGGCTTTTAGTCATCTTGCCCATGTGGTATGATTTGCATGTCTCAAGTGATTCAAAATCAAGTGAGTCCAAATGGTCCATTTGCATGGAGTTTCTTCATGCATATACACCAATAGACATGGTTCGCATGCCTTAAACTTTTCAAAAACGAGTGAGCCCCAAGATCCATCAACATGGAGCTTCTTCATGCGTTTTATACCGATATGACTTAAGTGGCAGTGCCACAAGTACGTGGTACTATCATTACTATCTTATATCTTTTGGCATGAACATGTGTATCACTACGATCGAGATTCAATAAACCATTCATTTTAGGTGTAAGACCATTGAAGGTATTATTCAAATAAACAGAGTAACCATTATTCTCCTTAAATGAATAACCGTATTGCGATAGACGTAATCCAATCATGTCTATGCTCAACGCAAACACCAAATAACAATTATTTAGGTTTTAATACCAATCTCGATGGTAGAGGGAGCATACGATATTTGATCAACCTTGGAAATACTTCCAACACATATCGTCATCTCACCTTTTAGCTAGTCTCCGTTTATTCCATAGCCTTTTGTTTCGAGTTACTAACACTTAGCAACCGAACCGGTATCTAATACCCTGGTTCTACTAGGAGTACTAGTAAAGTACACATTAACACAATGTATATCCAATATACTTCTATCGACCTTGCCAGCCTTCTCATCTACCAAGTATCTAGGGTAATTCTGCTCTAGTGGTTGTTCCCCTTATTACAGAAGCACTTAGTCTCGGGTTTGGGTTCAACCTTGGGTTTCTTCACTAGAGCAGCAGCTGATTTGCCGTTTCATGAAGTATCCCTTCTTGCCCTTGCCCTTCTTGAAACTAGTGGTTTCACCAACCATCAACAATTGATGCTCCT
This sequence comes from Triticum aestivum, assembly GCF_018294505.1. Taxonomy (NCBI): domain Eukaryota; kingdom Viridiplantae; phylum Streptophyta; class Magnoliopsida; order Poales; family Poaceae; genus Triticum; species Triticum aestivum. Next base: position 77,283,858 of record NC_057797.1, read on the forward strand.
GCTTGATTTCTACTTTTGTGGTGTCAAACATCGCGAATATCTCAAGGATCATCATATATGTCCCTGATATATCATAGTTCATCACGAAGCTCTAGCAGCTTGGTGGTAATGACTTCGGAGAAACATCACTATCTCATCTGGAAGATCAACTCCCACTCGATTCAAATGATTGTTGTACTCAGACAATCTGAGCACAAGCTCAACAATTGAGCTTTTCTCCCTTAGTTTGCAGGCTAAGAAAATCGTCGGAGGTCTTATACCTATTGACGTGGGCACAAGCCTGAAATCCCAATTTCAGCCCTCGAAACATCTCATATGTTTCGCGACATTTCAAAACGTCTTCGGTGCCTCAACTCTAAACCGTTTAACTGAACTATCACGTAGTTATCAAAATGTGTATGTCAGATGTTCGCAACATCCACAGACAACGTTCGAGGTTCAGCACACTGAGTGGTGCATTAAGGACATAAGCCTTTTACTGTCTGCATAATTGCTACTATCAACTTTCAACTAATTTTTCTCTAGGAACATATCTAAACAGTAGAACTGAAGCGCGAGCTACGACATAATTTGCGAAGACCTTTTGACTATGTTCAGGATAATTAAGTTCATCTTATGAACTCCCACTCAGATAGACATCCCTCTAGTCATCTAAGTGATTACATGATCCGAGTCAACTAGGCCGTGTCCAATCATCACATGAGACGGACTAGTCAACATCGGTGAACATCTTCATGTTGCTCGTATCTACCATACGACTCATGCTCGACCTTTCGGTCTCTTGTGTTCCGAGGCCATGTCTGTACATGATAGGCTCGTCAAGTTAACCTAAGTGTTTCGCATGTGTTCCGAGGCCATGTCTGTACATGCTAGGCTCGTCAACACCCATTGTATTCGAACGTAAGAATCTATCACACCCGATCATCACGTGGTGCTTCAAAACGACGAACTTTCGCAACGGTGCACAGTTAGGGAGAACACTTTCTTGAAATTTTAATGAAGGATCATCTTATTTACTACCGTCGTTCTAAGCAAATAAGATGCAAAAACATGATAAACATCACATGCAATCAAATAGTGACATGATATGGCCAATATCATATTGCTCCTTTTGATCTCCATCTTCGGGGCTCCATGATCATCATCGTCACCGGCATGACACCATGATCTCCATCATCATGATCTCCATCATCGTGTCTCCATGAAGTTGTCTCGCCAACTTATCACTTTTACTACTATGGCTACTGGTTAGCAATAAAGTAAAGTAATTACATGGCGTTGTTCAATGACACGCAGATCATACAATAAATAAAGACAACTCCTATGGCTCCTGCCGGTTGTCATACTCATCGACATGCAAGTCGTGGTTCCTATTACAAGAACATGATCATCTCATACATCACATATATCATTCATCACATCCTTTGGCCATATCACATCACATAGCATACCCTGCAAAAACAAGTTAGACGTCCTCTAATTGTTGTTTGCTTGTTTTACGTGGCTGCTATGGGTTTCTAGCAAGAACGTTTCTTACCTATGCAAAAACCACAATGTGATATGCCAATTGCTATTTACCCATCATAAGGACCCTTTTCATCGAATCCGATCCGACTAAAGTGGGAGAGACAGACACCCGCTAGCCACCTTATGCAACTAGTGCATGTCAGTCGGTGGAACCAGTCTCACATAAGAGTACGTGTAAGGTCGGTCCAGGCCGCTTCATCCCACAATGCCGCCGAATCAAGATTGGACTAGTAACGGTAAGCATATTGAACAAAATCAACGCCCACAACTACTTTGTGTTCTACTCGTGCATAGAAACTACGCATACACCTAGCTCATGATGCCACTGTTGGGGAACGTAGCAATAATTCAAAATTTTCCTACGTGTCACCAAGATCAATCTATGGAGTCATCTAGCAACGAGGGAGGAGTGGATCTACATACACTTGTAGATCGCGTGCGGAAGCGTTCAAGAGAACGGGGTTGATGGAGTCGTACTCGTCGTGATCCAAATCACTGATGATCCTAGCGCCGAACGGACGGCACCTCCAGGTTCAACACACATACGGAGCAGCGACGTCTCCTCCTTCTTGATCCAGCAAGGGGGGAGGAAAGGTTGATGGAGATCCAGCAGCACGACGGCGTGGTGGTGGAAGTAGCGGGATTCTAACAGGGCTTCGCCAAGCGCTGCGGGAGGAGGGAGATGTGTCATGGGAGGGAGAGGGAGGCGCCAGGGCTTCGGTGGTGCTGCCCTCCCTTCCCCCCACTATATATAGGGCCAAGGGAGAGGGGGGGGGGCGCAGCCTTGGCCCTTCCTCCAAGGAAGGGTGCGGCCAGGGAGGAGTCCATCCTCCCCAAGGCACCTAGGAGGTGCCTTCCCCCTTTAGGACTCTTCCTTTCCCTTATCTCTTGGCGCATGGGCCTCTTGGGGCTGGTGCCCTTGGCCCATATAGGCCAAGGCGCACACCCCTACAGCCCATGTGCCCCCCCGGGGCAGGTGGACCCCCTTGGTGGACCCCCGGACCCCTTTCGGCACTCCCGGTACAATACCGATAATGCGCGAAACTTTTCCGGCGACCAAAACAAGACTTCCCATATATAAATATTTACCTCCGGACCATTCCGGAACTCCTCGTGATGTCCGGGATCTCATCCGGGAATCCGAACAACTTTCGGGTTACCGCATACTAATATCTCTATAACCCTAGAGTCACCGAACCTTAAGTGTGTAGACCCTATGGGTTCGGGAGACATGCAGACATGACCGAGATGACTCTCCGGTCAATAACCATCAGCGGGATCTGGATACCCATGTTGGCTCCCACATGTTCCACGATGATCTCATCGGATGAACCACGATGTCAAGGACTTAATGAATCCCGTATACAATTCCCTTTCTCCAGCGGTACGATACTTGCCCGAGATTCGATCGTCGGTATCACGATACCTTGTTCAATCTCGTTATCGCAAGTCTCTTTTACTCGTTCCGTAACACATCATCCCGTGATCAACTCCTTGATCACATTGTGCACATTATGATGATGTCCTACCGAGTGGGCCCAGAGATACCTCTCCGTTTACACGGAGTGACAAATCCCAGTCTCGATTCGTGCCAACCCAACAGACACTTTCGGAGATACCTGTAATATACCTTTATAGCCACCCAGTTACATTGTGACGTTTGGCACACCCAAAGCACTCCTACGGTATCCGGGAGTTGCACAATCTCATGGTCTAAGGAAATGATACTTGACATTAGAAAAGCTTTAGCATACGAACTACATGATCTTGTGCTAGGCTTAGGATTGGGTCTTGTCCATGACATCATTCTCCTAATGATGTGATCCCATTATCAACGACATCCAATGTCCATGGTCAGGAAACCGTAACCATCTATTGATCAACGAGCTAGTCAACTAGAGGCTTACTAGGGACATGGTGTTGTCTATGTATCCACACATGTATCTGAGTTTCCTATCAATACAATTCTAGCATGGATAATAAACGATTATCATGAACAAGGAAATATAATAATAACCAATTTATTATTGCCTCTAGGGCATATTTCCAACATTGAGATACCTATGATCGAATCTCGGACAAGTAACATACCGATGACAAAGGGAACAACGTATGTTGTTATGCGGTCTGACCGATAAAGATCTCCATAGAATATGTGGGAGCCAATATGAGCATCCATGTTCTGCTATTGGTTATTGACCGGAGACATGTCTCGGTCATGTCTACATTGTTCTCGAACCCGTAGGGTCCGCATGCTTAAGGTTTGGATGACAGTTATATTATGAGTTTATGAGTTTTGATGTACCGAAGTTAGTTCGGAGTCCCGGATGTGATCACGGACATAACGAGGAGTCTCGAAATGGTCGAGACATAAAGATTGATATATTGGACGGCTATATTCGGACACCGGAAGTGTTCCGGGTGATTTCGGAGATAACCGGAGAGCCGGAGGGTTACCGGAACTCCCCCCCAAGAGAAGTAATGGGCCATATGGGCCTTAGTGGAGAGAGAGAGGGGCAGCCAGGGTGGGTCGCGCGCCTCCTCCCCCCTGGTCCAAATTGGACTAGGAGAGGGGGGCGGCACCCCCCTTTCCTTCTCCCTCCCCACTTCCTTTCCCCCTCCTAGTAGGAGTCCTACTCCTACTAGGAGGAGGACTCCTCCTTGGCGCGCCAATAGGGCCGGCCGGCCTCCTCCCCTTGCTCCTTTATATACGGGGGCAGGGGGCACCCCTAGACACACAAGTTGATCCACGTGATCATTTATTTAGCTGTGTGCAGTGCCCCCTTCCACCATAATCCTCAATAATATTGTAGCAGTGCTTAGGCGAAGCCCTGCGACGGTAGAACATCAAGATCGTCACCACGCCTTTGTGCTGACGGAACTCTTCCCCGACACTTTGCTGGATCGGAATCCGGGGATCGTCATCGAGCTGAACGTGTGCTAAAACTCGGCGGTGCCATAGTTTCGGTGCTTGATCGGTCGGGCCGTGAAGACGTACGACTAAATCAACCGCGTTGTGCTAACGCTTCCGCTGTCGGTCTACAAGGGTACGTAGATCACACTCTCCCCTCTCGTCGCTATGCATCACCATGATCTTGCGTGTGCGTAGGAATTTTTTTGAAATTACTACGTTCCCCAACATCTAGAAGCCATGAAATCTGAGATGGGATCCATGTATGAGAACAAAGTGTGGACTTTGGTTGACTTGCCCATTGATCGGCAAGCAATTGAGAATAAATGGATCTTCAAGAAGAAGACTGACGCTGACGTTAATGTTACTTTCTACAAAGCTCGACTTGTTGTGAAAGGTTTTCGACAAGTTCAAGGGATTGACTACGATGAGACCTTCTCACCCGTAGCGATGCTTATGTATGTCCAAATCATGTTAGCAATTGCCGCATTTTATGATTATAGAATTTGGCAAATGTATGTCAAAACTGCATTCCTGAATGGATTTCTAGAAGAAGAGTTGTATATGATGCAACCATAAGGTTTTGTCGATCCAAAGGGAGCTAACAAAGTGTGCAAGCTCCAGCGATCCATTTATGGACTGGTGCAAGCCTCTCGGAGTTGGAATAAACGCTTTGATAGTGTGATCAAAGCATTTGGTTTTATACAGACTTTTGGAGAAGCCTGTATTTACAAGAAAGTGAGTGGGAGATCTGTAGCATTTCTGATATTATATGTGGATGACATATTATTGATTGGAAATGATATAGAATTTCTAGATAGCATAAAGGGATACTTGAATAAAAGTTTTTCAATGAAAGACCTCGGTGAAGCTGCTTACATATTGGGCATTAAGATCTATAGAGATATATCAAGACGCTTAATTGGACTTTCACAAAGCACATACCTTGACAAAGTTTTGGAGAAGTTCAAAATGGATCAAGCAAAGAAAGGGTTCTTGCCTGTGTTACAAGGTGTGAAGTTGAGTAAGACTCAATGTCTGACCACCGCAGAAGATAGCGAGAAAATGAAAGATGTTCCCTATGCTTCAGCCATAGGCTCTATCATGTATGCAATGCTGTGTACCAGACTTGATGTGTGCCTTGCTATAAGTCTAGCAGGGAGGTACCAAAGTAATCCAGGAGTGGATCACTGGACAGCGGTCAACAACATCCTGAAATACCTGAAAAGGACTAAGGATATGTTTCTCGTATATGGAGGTGACAAAGAGCTCATCGTAAATGGTTATGTTGATGCAAGCTTTGACACTGATCCGGATGATTCTAAATCGCAAATCGGATACGTGTTTATACTGAACGGTGGAGCTGTCAGTTGGTGCAGTTCTAAACAAAGCGTCGTGGCGGGATCTACATGTGAAACGGAGTACATAGCTGCTTCGGAAGCAGCAAATGAAGGAGTCTGGATGAAGGAGTTCATATCCGATCTAGGTGTCATACCTAGTGCATCGGGTCCAATGAAAATCTTTTGTGACAATACTGGTTCAATTGCCTTGGCAAAGGAATCCAGATTTCATAAGCGAACCAAGCACATCAAGAGATGCTTCAATTCCATTCGGGATTTAGTCCAAGTGGGAGACATAGAAATTTGCAAGATACATACGGATCTGAATGTTGCAGACCCGCTGACTAAGCCTCTTCCACGAGCAAAACATGATCAGCACCAAGGCTCCATGGGTGTTAGAATCATTACTGTGTAATCTAGATTATTGACTCTAGTGCAAGTGGGAGACTGAAGGAAATATGCCCTAGAGGCAATAATAAAGTTATTATTTATTTCCTTATATCATGATAAATGTTTATTATTCATGCTAGAATTGTATTAACCGGAAACATAATACATGTGTGAATACATAGACAAAAAGAGTGTCACTAGTATGCCTCTACTTGACTAGCTCGTTGATCGGTTATGTTTCCTAACCATAGACATGAGTTGTCATTTGATTAATGGGATCACATCATTAGGAGAATGATGTGATTGACTTGACCCATTCCGTTAGCTTAGCACTTGATCGTTTAGTTTGTTGCTATTGCTTTCTTCATAACTTATACATGTTCCTATGACTATGAGATTATGCAACTCCCATTTACCGGAGGAACACTTTGTGTTCTACCAAACGTCACAACGTAACTGGGTGATTATAAAGGTGCTCTACAGGTGTCTCCAAAGGTACTTGTCGGGTTGGCGTATTTTGAGATTAGGATTTGTCACTCCGATTGTCGGAGAGGTATCTCTGGGCCCTCTCGATAATGCACATCACTCAAGCCTTGCAAGCATTGCAACTAATAAGTTAGTTACGGGATGATGTACTATGGAACGAGTAAAGAGACTTGCTGGTAACGAGATTGAACTAGGTATTAAGATACCGACGATCGAATCTCGGGCAAGTAACATACCGATGACAAAGGGAACAACGTATGTTGTTATGCGGTCTGACCGATAAAGATCTTCGTAGAATATGTAGGAGCCAATATGAGCATCCAGGTTCCGCTATTGGTTATTGACCGGAGACGTGTCTCGGTCATGTCTACATAGTTCTCGAACCCGTAGGGTCCGCACGCTTAAAGTTCAGTGACGATCGTAATTAGGGTTTTTGTGTTTTGATGTACCGAAGGTGGTTCGGTGTCCCGGATGTGATCACGGACATGACGAGGAGTCTCGAAATGGTCGAGACATAAGGATTGATATATTGGAAGCCTATATTTGGATATCGGAAACGTTCCGGGTAAAATCGGGATTTTACCGGAGTACCGGGGGGTTATCGGAACCCCCCGGGGGGTTATTGGGTCTACATGAGCCATAAGGGAGAAGAGGAGGGCTGGCCAGGGCTGGCCGCGCGCCCCCTCCCGCCTAGTACGAATAGGACAAGTAAGGGGGACCCTTTCCTCTTTCTCCCTTTCCCTTCCTTTTCCAACAAGGCAAGAAGGGGGGTGTCCTACTCCCAGTGGGAGTAGGACTCCTCCAGGCGCACCCCTAGGGCCGGCCGCACCTCCCCCTCTCCCTCCTTTATATACGGGGGCAAGGGGGCACCCCATGACACAAGTTGACCTTCGCGGTCGTTCCTTAGCCGTGTGCGGTGCCCCCTTCCACCATATTCCACCTCGGTCATATCGTAGCGGTGCTTAGGCGAAGCCCTGCGTCGGTAGAACATCATCATCGACATCACGCCATCATGCTGACGAAACTCTCCCTCAACGTTTTGCTGGATCAGAGCTCGAGGGATGTCACCGAGTTGAACGTGTGCAGAACTCGGAGGTGCCCTACGTTCGGTACTTGGATCGGTCGGATCGGGAAGACGTACGACTACTTCCTCTACGTTGTGTCAACGTTTCCGTTGCCGGTCTATGAGGGTACGTAGACTGCACTCTCCCCTCTCGTTGCTATGCATCACCATGATCTTGTGTGTGCGTAGGAATTTTTTTGAAATTACTACGTTCCCCAACATTTAGGTTGTTTCTAGGTGAGCAATGCTGAAAATGAACTGAGAATGCTAGAGAGAAAAAGATAAAGGGGAAGTATTTACAGCATGCTGGCGGGCTAAGGGAGTCTGTGAACGCCCCGTACTCTCTAACTGGCTCGGGTTGGTAGACCGAAGCCGTGTGTACGAGATCGAAGGAGTGATCAAGCCATCGAAACACCGGATACCGGCCATGTGACTTCCCCTGGATGGCCACCACCGCCGTGTCATCGATCTGAGACTGGGCGACCTCAGGAACAGGAACATCCAGATGCAACTTCTGATAGTGCTGAGTGTAGGACTCCAGGTGCTCCTCGGTCTTGCCGTAGTACTGGCTCTCGCCCTCCTTGGGATGACTCCGCTCGCGGGCCAGCTTCCACGACTCAATGTCTGAGAGCGGCCTCTTCAACTTGTCCTCCTGCAACGTCAAATAGAATTTAGCCATACATAAGAACACGACGATAAAGAATAACAAAAATGCATCATGCATATAGATATACCTTCATGGCCTTGAAGCCCCAGTGGTTCCTATTTCCTCGGCCGTGTGTCCCGTCTTTTCCACGGTTAGACCGGGCCTTGATGCTCTTGGTAGTAAACTCTGCATCGTCACCGAGCCACCTATCCACCAAACTCGCCCATCCGTCATGCCTTCCATAGCACCAACGAGGAACAACCTATGCAAATTTTGGAAGCATGCATGACATGTGAGCACGAAACATATAGTTGACTGCTTGAAACAATGAAAAGTTAATAATAGTTACCATCATGAACTGCTCCCTGTTCAAGGTAAGTCGTTGCTTCTGCGCTTGAGTTTTGGTCATCTTTTGTTGCAGGTAGATGTGGTAGTACTACGACGCGGCAACCCAACGCACCTCGTACTACAACTAACGAGCTTTCTTCTTCGCAGCCGCAAGCAAGACTACGTTGGCTCTGGCCTTGTGCCCGTCAAGAACTCTATAGAGTTACTGCAATCATGCATAAACCAGAAGCAAACAATGCATGAGTTGAGTGATTCAATGATAAACTATGAACGAAACTGAAGACAAGTGATTCAGAAGAGAACTTACCCAAAATTTGGTGATCACGGCCTTAGCGGCCGTCCCGTACTCCGCGTTGCTGCAAGCCTCATAGTGGGCCCAGCTCGTGGCCAAAACCCGCAGCTGCGGGTCCCTATCTGGCCGCAAGCAGAATAGGCCAGGCTAAAACTCCTTCAACAGGACAGTGATAAGGCCGTTCGGTTTACGGCTCTTTCCGCGAAGGATCCAGTTTCTGCAAAAGAATCAAAGGATTGCCCTGTGTACAATAAGAAAATGTTGTCATGTGTTGAAAATATGATTGAGAGGCACTTACTCTATCCCCGCAGGTTCAATGAGCCACTTGTGCGCCTCTATAGAAGGTGGTGTAGGTAGTCCGGCATTACCATGTAGCCACCCCTGCGAAGCACCAGGTGGCAAGTCACCCCACAACTCGAGATCAACCTCCCCTCCACCACCCTCCTCGCCCGCCTCCTCACCCTCCTCCTCGACCTCCTCCTCCTCGGCCTCCTCCTCCTCACCATCAGAAACATACTCCTCCTCAGACTCAGAAGGTGCCTCTGTATAGGAGGGCATCGAAGAAGACCCTCCTATTTCGGACACGGCCCGGAGTTTTTTGCTCCGGCTGCCTCTCCCCCCACCGCCTCCTCCTCTAGGGGCTCTCCCCCCACCACCTCCTCCTCTAGGGTCTCCTCCCCCGACCCCTCCACCTCCCTGTGAGGTGTCATCCTCGCGTGGTCGGGAGGGAACCTTGTGGGCTCGTCCACTCCGAGTAAGTCCTTTGAATTTACTGAGGAAACTGGCGCCGCTGGACTTGCCCATGATTAGCAAACCTGCATTGAGAAGAGAATAAAAAATTAGTAAGGATATCAAATAAACAAGCATACAGGAAAAACATTAATAACAGAAGAGCACATTAAGCATGCTATTGTAATGATCATTAAAAGAACTTACATTTTCTAGAACCCATATGAATCATCACTATTGTAATCTATTTGTGAACCGGTCTCATCATCACTATCACGCATATCTTCTTCGTTGTCTGACAGAGGTGGAGGCTCTTCCTCATCATCAGCGTCTTCATTTAACTTTTCAAGCATAATTATGTCTCTTTGATTCACAACTGCCTCACCAGCAATCCGTGCGTCGTCGTCGTTTGGGTCCAGGTCAACATAACCCAAGTCATCATCCTCGTTGTTTCCGACCACATCATCATGTTCCTCTTGATAGAACACTCCCTCGTATGTCATGGGGTTTATGTTGTAGTAATCATCATCGTTCGGGTCCAGTAGCTTACCATGTGGCGACATCTTGAACACAACTTCCCAACCCGTTAGGTACTCTTTCTGACATGGGTAAGGCAGATAATATACTTGTGTGGCCTGGGTAGCGGCGATAAAGAGATCAGCTCCGGCATAGACGGTTGATGGTTTAACTTCAACTAAACCAACAGAAGGCGTATGTCTTAGACCCTTTTTGGGGTCAAGCCATCGGCATTTGAACACAGTGAGACTTAGGTGTTCGCGGCCATGTTTGAATGTAAGCTCATATATTTTTCCTACCCTTCCGTAGTAATCTACTTTATTATCTCCTTCAGTGAAGACTCCGGTATTTATGGTTTTGGGATTAGGCCGACTATTCTGGTGCTCCTTTGTATGGAAGCGATACCCATTCACATCATACTTTTGGCATGTCATGACGGCAGGGTCAAAACCCATGGAAACCCATCTCAATTCTTCATCCATTGATTCGGTCGGATCATTTCCCTACAAGTTTAATTGAAATTATAGGGTGCATGAGTTTAATTGAAATTATAGGGTGCACAAGTTTAATTTAAATAGGTAATAGTGAAGTGTGAAAAATTACTTTCTCCATGAACCACGCAACGAAATTTTACTTCCATCAGCACCCTTTCAGAGAAGAGCAAGTGCCTCCGCTTCAGTCGGAGGCAGCATTCCCGTCCACTCTTCTTCAATGAATCGACTACAATAAGAAAAGCAGTATAAGAACTAGGCAAAGTGAACATAACGAATTGACTAAATGAATGGTGCAAAGGTATTACCTCATCCACTCATCCTCAACTTCCTTGATGTTGTGCAAGATATAGAACATGACATCCTCCCACTCATCTCATGGCATGAGATAAGGTGTCGAGCATCCAGCCCTGCCACCTTGCCCGATGAATAGAGACAACTTGGGTTTATACTTGGGTTCTTCTATATTGTATCGAGACACCTTATTGTGCAATGTGGGAACATGGTCCGGATAGTAGGCTATCCTAAGGTCTCCCACCTCCTCTAGGATAACCACCTCAGCTATGGAAGCTTCAATCTTAGCTTTGTTTCCACATTTCTCTCTCAAATGCTTGTTTTGTCTCTCAGGGTCGTACTGCCAACGATTTTGCACAGGGCCCCCCAACAATATCTCGTTCGCGAGGTGCAAAATGAGATGTGTCATCGGAGTAAAGAAGCCTGGCGGGAAGATCTTCTCTAGCTTGCATATCAACTCCGGCGCATTCTTATGCATTTCTTTTATCTTCTCAGGACATACTTCTTTAGCACAAAGCGTGCGGAAGAAATGGCTTAACTCCGCCAGCACACGCCAGACACGCTCAGGAACATAGCCCCGAACCATCATCGGCATAATCCGCTCAATCCATACATGATAGTCATGACTCTTGAGCCCGGTCACTCTGCCCGTTGAAAGATTGACCCCCTTACTTATATTCGACGCATAACCATCAGTGAACTTCACGACGTGTTTCAGCCACTTGAATGCCTCCATCTTATGATCCTTTTTAAGTACGAAGTCAGCATCTGGCTTGAACCAAGATTTTTGACTGCCTGTGGGAGGCTGCATGTGTAGACGTGGTCTATCACAAATATTCTGTTGATCGACTCTAGCATTAACATTATCCTTTGTCTTATCAGGAATGTTGAGGATCATGTGAAAAAGGGACTCTACGACATTCTTTTCAGTGTGCATCACGTCGATGTTGTATGGAAGTTTGAGGTCCTTAAAATAGGGAACCTGCATGAAGGCGGTAATGAGAGTCCAGTTGTGTGTCTCACCATATCCTTCAAAACATTTTTTTTCCCTTTACCTTTTCCTTTGCCCTCGCCCTCGTCTTCGCCTGTGGCTTTGCCTTTTCCCTTGCCTTTGCCTTTCCCTTCACCAACAGGCTTAAGAGCTTTCAGCTGAGCAAGCACATCCGCACCACAAAAAGTTGGAATATCGTTTACTTCATGGACAACTTTGCCTTTTGTGAAGTTCTTCTTGTCTTCCCTATCAGGATGGTCTGGAGGGAGGAACTGTCGATGCAGGTCAAAGGCAACATACTTGCCACCCTTCTTCAGCCAAATGAAAATCAAGGCCTGCATGCACACTGGGCAAGGCATCTTTCCACTTATACACCATCCGCAGAATAGGGCATAGCCGGGAAAGTCATGCATGCAATATTGTAGCCAAACTTTCATCAAGAAATTTTTCTGCAGATGCCGGTCGTATGTCAACCTCGGGAAGTACCAAGAATGGTGCAAATCATCCACCAATGGCTGCATAAACACATTCAAATTCTTCCCCGGATATTCAGGCCCCGGAATTATAAGCGACAGGAACATGGTCTTGCGTTGCATTATGGCGCCGAGAGGGAGATTGAGTGGAATAACAAATACGGGCTAGCAGCTGTATGGATTAGACGACATACCATATGGATTGAACCCATCACCTGTTATAGCAATACTGACATTCCCAGCCTCGGCTGCTTCCTCCGGGTACTCTATATCGAATGACTTCCATGCTTCACCTTCTGATGGATGTACAAATTTTTTTGGATTGTACCTTTTCCCTTCCTTGTGCCACTTCATCATTTTGGCAGACTCCTCAGTGACGAAAAGGCGTTGTAGTCTTTTTATAAAATCAAGATACTGAAGAACCTTCACAGGGATTTTTAGCTGCTGCTTCTGACCATGCTTATCGACCACCTCAATATACCGAGAGGAACCGCACTTCCTACAGTACTTGTCATCCGCATACTCATGCCTAAACAAAAGGCAATTCTTTGGACAAACATGTATTTTCTCACAGTCCATGGAGAGCGCCTTCATGATTTTCTTCGTAGCGTACATGGTTTTCGGCACTTCATGGCCCTCAGGCAGGCTGTTAGCCCATACTCCCATAAATGCTTCGAAGCAATCTCCACTACAGCCATACTCAGCCTTGACTGCCATCAGTTGCGAGATGGCATCCAGCACAGACAGCTTGGCACCCTCATAGAGAGGTTTCTTTGACGAGGCCAAGATTTCCAGGAAGGCCTTTGCGGTTTCCTCCGGCTCCTCCGGTTCATTGGCTGAATGTGACGGAGGTGTCGGCTATGCAGCAAAGACATCATCTAGCATGTCTCTAACCCCATCGTCCTCATAACCAGCGACACGTTGTCATATCACATCCTCTCTACCACGGTCCCGCTGGGCAAAGTTTATCGGCATATTAAAGTTGGGCATAAATCCATGTGTGCGAAGGTGCTTAGTCATCTCACTCTTATCTCTACGGATACGTCTCTTACATTTGGCACACGGGCATTCTGGCACCATCCTCATTGGACTACGGAATATCTCTTTCAAAAACACATCAGTTTTCTCGACCCACTCTGTTGTTACTTGATTCCGACGGAAAAACCCACTATACATCCACTGATTATCTTTCATCTCTGCTGTATTGGAAGCCACACAACAAAATTAAGGATTCACTTAAATTACTCACATCAATATTTTATTTTTTACAAGCTTGACGAGAAACGACATTTAATCCACCTACATCTCTAATAGGTAAATATGGGTCCTAATCCCAGCCGAGAATGTATAGATTGAGTACGTTGTCCATGCTCTACCCCATTCCAAGATAAAATTTCGGCAGCACCTCCCCGCTGTTCTCCAAATACACGTCTCGGCAAAATGCCGAGAGAATGTGCATCTAGAGAACAACAGGGAGGCACCGCTAAAATCCTGTCTCGGAACGGGGTAGAGCATGAACAACATACCCAATCTACACATCGTCGGGCTGTCCGTGGAAAGCGCTGGACAATCTGAAAGTGCTGCGGTGATAAATGTTACGCGACTTGATATGAAAATTTAATCTAGTGACATGGAAAAAAATGGACGAGAGCATGGAATTGTTGCTCACCCTCCAATGTAGTCGATCAAAGGAGAGGGACGATCATGGACCAACACCTCCAACGTCGACGATCACTCCACGAAGATGGAAACACCACAAATCCTGTTAATTACACCGAGTGAAAAAAATTAGGTCATCACCTCACATTAAGCATTGACACTTTAAACTATAAAGAAACATCATATTTTGTCAACTGTCAAATTTGGAAGCACTTATCATATCGCAATTTAGGTCATCACCTCACATTAAGCATTGACACATCAATTTTTTAGCAAGATCATCATGATGAAATAATCACTTATCATATCCCAAATTTGAAGCACATCTCACATAGCTACTTAACAACATCACAAACTGAAAATAAAATCTTCGTTAACAATTTTATAAACTAAGTGAGTCAAGTTGCTTTTTTAACTATGATAATTCATTTTGCTGACATTCATCCATCTAGCAACCTAACCGTAGCAAAATAATTCATTTTGCCGAGATTCCTCCATCCATCTAAGACACATACAACATTCATCCATCTAGCAACCTAACAACATCCAACATCCATCCATGCATCCATTCATACATCCAACAGTAGCTAAATAATGCAAAAAAATGAAAAAAAGGAGTGTTAGCTCACCGGGCAGAGAGGCGTCGCGATGGTGGAGTTGGAGGCAGGGGCCGGCGGTGGAGGTGACGGGAGGGCCGGGGCGGGGCTAGGCCGGCCGGAGAAGCCCAGCCAACACAGCAGGGGCGCGGGCCGGCGAGAGCCGCGGCCAGCCGTGCTCGGGACCGTCGCCGGCGCCGCACAGGGTCGAGGAGGAGGCGGTGTGGTCGAGGCGGTGTGGTCGGGGCGGCGGTGGGGTAGTGAGGAGTTCGGGACGGGGTACGGCTAGCGGGGCGGTCGGGGCGCGGCCGGGGTTGGAGAGGGCAGGCCGGGGCGGGGGCGAGGCGGCGGGGGGTTGGAGAGGCAGGGGCGGGGCTGGGCCGGGGTGGAGGCGAGGCGACGCGGGGTTCGGCGGCGGCGGTGGCGTGGGTGTGGAGGAGGCGGCGGCGTGGGCCGGTGGAGGCGCGCGACGGTGGCGATGCGGGTTCGGAAGCGCGGAAGGTCGGGGAAAGACGAGGAGAACGAGTGTATGGGGCGCCCCGGGGGATGGATAAGGTGATATATGCCGACGGCTAAGCCGTCGGCATAGGGGAAGGCGCCACATGGCACCTATGCCGACGGCTTAGCCATAGGCATATAATTTTTTATTAGCAACAACTTTTATACATGTTTAACATTTTTCAAATATATTATTAACTGTCTTCAAATATATTTTTAGTGTATATTATTGTCATATGCATTGAAAAGTTTCATGTACATATAAAATATTTGTACGTACATATTAAATATTTCCAAATACACGTTCTTGAATTTTTTTGAATGATACATGGTATATAATTTTATTAAAAATGATACATGGTATACATATTTTTGACATGCATGAACATTATTTAAAATGTACCATACATTTTCTTTAATGGTTTGAAACATTATTTTTAATTACATGATCTTTTTTTATATTGTACACCAATTTTCTAAAATATCACATATATTTTTTTCTAAACCGAATTTTTTCTATGGTCAGCAACATTTCTTTATGATACAATTACTTGCTAAATTGTACCATTACCGAGTGCCTGATCCGGTAACTATGCGAGTGTCTGATCCGTGTACTACCGTGTCATCGCTGTCCGTGAAGGGGGCCACACCCCGGAGACGCGTGCCGCCTCTTCGGACATGCCACCACACCACCCCACATGTATGAGGGGCCGATGCGATGCTCCGGTGGCATTCCTACCCCCAGGGCCCCCGTCCCGCCTAACCCTCGAGCGGTTGACCATGAGATCTAGCCCTTTGACTTTCCACGGACGGGCTTTGAACAGTGGACCTCTCCACCTGGTTGTGTCAGGTCAGCTTAGAGGGACACCTAGGAGCAACATCCGGGCTAAAACCATAGCTACATCCCCTCCGTGTAGACCCGACGCATCCGTTTCCCCCCTCCAGGTGCTGGCGGCGGCGCCATCCGTGAGGGGGGCCACATCCCGGACACGCGTGCCGCCTCTTCAGACATGCCACAACACCACCCCGCATGTATGAGGGGCCGGTGCGACGCTCCGGTGGCATTGCTACCCCCCAGGCCCCCCATCTCGCCTAACCGTGTAGCGTTTGACCACGGGATCTAGCCCTTTAACTTTGCACGGGCGGGCTTTGACCAGTGGACCTCCCCACCTGGTTGTGTTAGGTCAGCCCATAGGAACACTTTGGAGCAACATCCGGGCCAGACCCACAGCAAGATCCCCTCCGTGTAGAGCCAACGCATCCGTTTCCCCCTACAGGTGCCGGCGGCGGCGCCGTCCGTGAGGGGGGCCAAACCCCGGAGACGCGTGCCGCCTCTTCGGACATGCCACCACACCACCCCGCATGTATGAGGGGCCGGTGCGACGCTCCCGTGGCATTGCTACCCCCCAGGGCCCCCGTCCCGCCTAACCCTAGAGTGGTTGACCACGAGATCTAGCCCTTTGACTTTCCACGGACGTGCTTTGAACAGTGGACCTCTCCACCCCGGTTGTGTCAGGTCAGCTCAGAGGGCACCTGGGAGAAAATCCGGGCCAAAACCACATCTACATCCCCTCCGTGTAGACCCGACGCGTCTGTTTCCCCCCTCCAAGTGCCGGCGGCGGCGCTGTCCGTGAGGGGGGCCAAACCCCGGAGATGCGTGCCGCCTCTTCGGACATGCCACTGCACCACCCCGCATGTATGAGGGGCCGGTGCAACGCTCCGGTGGCATTGCTACCCCCAGGGCCCCCGTCCCGCCTAACCCTGGAGAGGTTGACCACGATATCTAGCCCTTTGACTTCCCACGGACGGGCTTTGAACAGTGGACCTCTCCACGCGGTTGTGTCATGTCAGCACAAAGGGACACCTGGGAGCAACATTCGGGCCAAACCCACAGCTACATCCCCTCCGTGTAGACCCGACTCGTCCGTTTCCCCCTCGAGGTGTCGGCGGTGGCGCCGTCCGTGAGGGGGCCCAAACCCCGGAGACGCGTGCCGCCTCTTCGGACATGCCACAACACCACCCCGCATGTATGAGGGGCCGGTGCGATGCTCCGGTGGCATTACTACCCCCCAGGGCCCCCGTCCCGCCTAACCCTGGAGTACTTGACCACAAGATCTAGCCCTTTGACTTTCCACGTACGGGCTTTGAACAGTGGACCTCTCCACCCGGTTGTGTCAGGTCAGCTCAGAGGGACACCTGGAAGCAACATCCGGGCCGAACCGACAGCTACATCCCCTTTGTGTAGACCCGACGCGTCCATTTCCCCCCCTCTATGTGCCGGCGGCGGGCGGGCTTTGACTTTGCACGGATGGGCTTTGACCAGTGGACCTCTCCACCCGGTTATGTTAGATCAGCCCATAGGAACACTTTGGAGCAACATCTGGGCCACACCCACTGCAAGGTCCCCTTCGTGTAGACCCGATGCGTCCGTTTCCCCCCTCCAAGTGCCGGCGGTGCTGCCTTTCATGAGGGGGGCCAAACCCCGGAGACGCGTGCCGCCTCTTCGGACATGCCACCGCACCACCCCGCATGTATGAGGGGCCGGTGCGACGCTCCGGTGGCATTGCTACCCCAGGGCCCCCGTCCCGCCTAACCCTGGAGCGGTTGACCACGATATCTAGCCCTTTGACTTCCCACGGACGGGCTTTGAACAGTGGACCTCTCCACGCGGTTGTGTCAGGTCAGCACAAAGGGACACCTGGGAGCAACATCCGGGCCAAACCCACAGCTACATCCCCTCCGTGTAGACCCGACGCGTCCGTTTCCCCTCGAGGTGTCGGCGGTGGCGCCGTCCGTGAGGGGGGCCAAACCCCGGAGACGCGTGCCGCCTCTTCGGACATGCCACAACACCACCCGCATGTATGAGGGGCCGGTGCGACGCTCCGATGGCATTGCTACCCCCCCCCCCCCCAGGGGCCCCGTCCTCGCCTAACCCTGGAGCAGTTGACCACGAGATCTAGCCCTTTGACTTCCCACGTACGGGCTTTGAACAGTGGACCTCTCCACCCGGTTGTGTCAGGTCAGCTCAGAGGGACACCTGGAAGCAACATCCGGGCCAAACCGACAGCTACATCCCCTCCGTGTAGACCCGACGCGTCCGTTTCCCCCCTCCACGTGCCGGCGACGGCGCTGTCCGTGAGGGGGCCACGTCCCGGAGACCCGTGCCTTCTCTTTGGACATGCCACAACACCACCCGGTTGTGGTAGGTCATCCGATATATATAAACACTTGGGAGCAAAGTCCCCTTCCTATATATAGACCGGATGCGGCTGTTCCCCACTCCAGGTGCCGGCCGGCGGCGGCGCCGTCCGTGAGGGGGGTCACACCCCTCCGTATAGAACCAAAAATAATGTATGTATGCTTATATTAACACATGCTATATGTAAGTTAGTCAAATAATAATATGTAAGAAAACATAAAATATAGCTATGAAAAAAGCAAATATATATATATATATATATATATATATATATATATATATATATATATATATATATGCCGACGGCAGAGCCGTCCGCATAGTTGCCGCCAGGGCAAATGGCCGGCGCGGTGCAGATCGATGATGTGTCATCTATGCTGACGGCAGCCATCGGCATAGGCCTTGGTCGGTGCGCTTTGGATCGATGACGTGGCGTTCGTATCTATGCCGACGGCCGCCCGTCCCCGCCATCGGCATAGATCTGACACCGTTAGCCGCCTGTCACGGGCATGGTCGCCAGGCCCGCAGCTTTGCGGACGGCTTATATATGCCGACAACGGCTGTAGGCATAGATTGGTCTATGCCGACAGCCGTTCTTTGCCTACGGGGGCCATCGGCGTATACTGGGATAGCCCGACGGCCATTGTATGCCGACGACTTGGGGCCAGCTGTCGGCATAGTCTAGAATAGGCCGACGGTGGTCGTCAGCATACTTTTGGCCGTCGGCATCGAGCCCTGTTCCGGTAGTGTCTAGTGCCTAGCGCAAGTTATTATTGTCCAGATAAATGAAACATACAAGACAAGTTGACAAGAATTGTGCCAGGTACGTACTCTTAAGGTCATTCATCTCAAAGGACACCATCTTAGACGGCACTGGTGAAGAAGAACACACGAAGTCCTGCAACTACAAACATGTAAATATTAGACAAAAAAGTGTGCAAGAGAAACAGGACCGTCAACAAGACTTAACAGAGCTCCCGAAGAGCACCGAACCCTAAGAAGGATCAGCAATCGCCATAAGTTTCAAATCTAGAGATGGCATGGCATCTCGGTGGCTCAGTGCAGATCAGCAACCCGATGAGCATGAATTGCCTAACTCGATACAGGGAACAGCATGGAAATTTGCGTCGAAAGATGGCATCAGAGAACACTTCTAAGGGTAGTATGTGATAAACTAAGATGAACTAGTCTCAGGAGAAACGCCGGTCCAATTCAAATCGAGCCGACGAGCTCTCAAAATTACGCCAGGCAAGTCCAGACCTAAACACGAACAGCCCCCAGATGACCCCGTCGTGTGCCGAATCATAGATCGCCACTACCCCGCAGCCACAGATGGCGCCTAATCGAGGAGACGCATCAGAGACGCAGAGACCACTGAGTAGCGGGGGAGACAGAGGACGAACCGACGAACCGTACTACGGCGTCGGTTCGTACAACAAAGAGTATCTCTTTCACCAATTACAACAGACTGTCATGCTAACCTAGTTCTAGATGTAGTCGATAAAATGCAAAGTAACATAATCACATGGCAAAAATTATTTGATGATTTGATACCAAAAACTATGGTGGCTTAATGTACACATAGCTTAACTTGCTCTTCTGAAGATAAAGGTTGGTTTTCATCCACCTGAAGTTTATTCACACTTTCACATATTCAGAATCTTCAATAGGAAAACAAATTAGTGCATGAACACAAGGAAAATTCAAGGATATACAATTTAACTCCAAAAGGTCACTGAATCTCTGGGAGACTATTCATAGCAATCAGACAAACAACAAGCTATAATATGCTTTAGCCTAGAACAGCAGGTTGGATGCTCACAATAGCCTGGGCAGAACAGGGGAGCCCGAGAGATGTTCCCTGCCAACCGGGGACATCGACAGATCCATCATGGCATTGCAAGCAGCCTCAGCGACGCGCTGGCTGCCACTCCCCAACGCCCGCGCCAACCCACTGGTGACCCCACCATCGGACGCCAGCGCCTCGCCAGCCTCCATGGACTGTAGCGCCGCCGCGCCCACTGATGTTTACTACACAACTTTTTTCTTGTAGACGTTGTTGGGCCTCCAAGTGTAGAGGTTTGTAGGATAGTAGCAAATTTCCCTCAAGTGGATGACCTAAGGTTTATCAATCCGTAGGAGGCGTAGGATGAAGATGGTCTCTCTCAAGCAAACCTGCAACCAAATAACAAAGAGTCTCTTGTGTCCCCAACACACCCAATACAATGGTAAATTGTATAGGTGCACTAGCTCGGCGAAGAGATGGTGATACAAGTGGTATATGGATGGTAGATAATGGTTTTTGTAATCTGAAAATATAAAAACAGCAAGGTAATTAAAGATAAAAGTGAGCACAAACGGTATTGCAATGCGTTGAAACAAGGCCTAGGGTTCATACTTTCACTAGTGCAAGTTCCCTCAACAATAATAACATAATTGGATCACATAACTATCCCTCAACATGCAACAAAGAGTCACTCCAAAGTCACTAATAGCGGAGAACAAACGAAGAGATTATGGTAGCATATGAAACCACCTCAAAGTTATTCTTTCCAATCAATCCGTTGGGCTATTCCTATAAGTGTCACAAACAGCACTAGAGTTCATACTAGAATAACACCTTAAGACACAAATCAACCAAAACCCTAATGTCACCAAGATACTCCAATGCCACCTCAAGTATCCGTGGGTATGATTATACGATATGCATCACACAATCTCAGATTCGTCTATTCAACCAACACATAGAATCTCAAAGAGTGCCCCAAAGTTTCTACCGGAGAATCACGACGAAAACATGTGCCAACCCCTATGCATAGGTTCATGGGCGGAACCCGCAAGTTGATCACCAAAACATACATCAAGTGAATCACGTGATATCCCATTGTCACCATAGATACGCACGGCAAGACATACATCAAGTGTTCTCAAATCTTTAAAGACTCAATCCGATAAGATAACTTAAAAGGGGAAACTCAATCCATTACAAGAGAGTAGAGGGGGAGAAACATCATAAGATCCAACTATAATAGCAAAGCTCGTGATACATCAGGATCGTATCACCTCAAGAACACGAGAGAGAGAGAGGGAGAGAGAGATCAAACACATAGCTACTGGTACATACCCTCAGCCCCGAGGGAGAACTACTCCCTCCTTGTCATGGAGAGCACCGGGATGATGAAGATGGCCATCGGAGAGGGATTGCCCCCTCCGGCAGGGTGCAGGAACGGGTCTAGATTGGTTTTTGATGGATATGGATGCTTTTGGCGGCAGAACTCCCGATCTATTGTGTTCTCCGATAGTTTTAGGGTATATGGATATATATATAGGCGGAAGAAATACATCAGGGGAGCCACGAGGGTGGAGGGCGCGCCCTAGGGGGGTGGGCATGCCCCCCTACCTCGTGGCTTCCTCGAAGCTTCCTTAACATGGACTCCAAGTCTCCCGGGTTGCTTTCCTTCCAAAAATAAGTTCTGTGAAGTTTCAGGTCAATTGGACTCCGTTTGATTTTCCTTTTCTACGATACTCTAAAACAAGTAAAAAAACAGAAACTGACACTGGGCTCTATGTTAATTGGTTAGTCCGAAAAATCATATAAAATAGATTATAAATGCATATAAAACATCTAAGGTTGATAATATAATAGCATGGAACAATAAAAAATTATAGATACATTGGAGACGTATCAGCATCCCCAAGCTTAATTCCTGCTTGTCCTCGAGTAGGTAAATGATAAAAACAAAATTTTTGATGTGGAATGCTACCTAACATATTTATCCATGTAATCTTCTTTATTGTGGCAAGAATATTCAGATCCATAAGATTCAAGACAAAAGTTTAATATTTACATAGAAATAATAATACTTCAAGCATACTAACAAAGTAATCATGTCTTCTCAAAATAGCATGGCCAAAGAAAGCTATCCCTACAAAATCATATACTCTGGCTATGCTCTATCTTCACCACACAAAATATTTAAATCATGCACAACCCCGATGACAAGCCAAGCAATTGTTTCATACTTTTGATGTTCTCAAACTTTTTCAATCTTCACGCAATACATGAGCGTGAGCCATGGATATAGCACTATGGGTGGAATAGAATGGTGGTTGTGGAGAAGACAAAAAGGGAGAAGATAGTCTCACACCAACTAGGCATATCAATGGGCTATGGAGATGCCCATCGATAGATATCAATGTGAGTGAGTAGGGATTGCCATGCAACGGATGCACTAGAGCTATAAGTGTATGAAAGCTCAACAAAAGAAACTGGTGGGTGTGCATCCAACTTGTTTGCTCACGAAGACCTAGGGCACTTGAGGAGGCCCATCATTGGAATATACAAGCCAAGTTCTATAATGTAAAATTCCCACTAGTATATGAAAGTGACAACATAGGATACTCTCTATCATGAAGATCATGATGCTACTTTGAAGCACGAGTGTGGTAAAAGGATAGTAGCATTGCCCCTTCTCTCTTTTTCTCTCATTTTTTTTATTTGGGCCTTTTTCTCTTTTTTTATGGCCGCTTTTTTTAGTCCGGAGTCTCATCCCGACTTGTGGGGGAATCATAGTCTCCATCATCCTTTCCTCACTGGGAAAATGCTCTAATAATGATGATCATCACACTTTATTTACTTACAACTCAAGAATTACAACTCGATACTTAGAACAAGATATGACTCTATATGAATGCCTCTGGCGGTGTACTGGGATGTGCACTGATGCATGAGTGACATGTATGAAATAATTATGAACGGTGGCTTTGCCACAAATACGATGTCAACTACATGATCATGCAAAGCAATATGATAATGATGAAGTGTGTCATAATAGACGGAACGGTGGAAAGTTGCATGGCAATATATCTCGGAATGGCTATGGAAATGCCATAATAGGCAGGTATGGTGGCTGTTTTGAGGAAGGTATATGGTGGTTTATGGTACCGGCGAAAGTTGCGCGGTACTAGAGAGGCTAGCAATGGTGGAAGGGTGAGAGTGCGTATAATCCATGGACTCAACATTAGTCATAAAGAACTCACATACTTATTGCAAAAATCTATTAGTTATCGAAACAAAGTACTACGCGCATGCTCCTAGGGGGATAGATTGGTAGGAAAAGACCATCGCTCGTCCCCGACCGCCACTCATAAGGAAGACAATCAATAAATAAATCATGCTCCGACTTCCTCACATAACGGTTCACCATACGTGCATGATATGGGAATCACAAACTTCAACACAAGTATTTCTCAAATTCACAACTACTCAACTAGCATGACTCTAATATCACCATCTCCATATTTCAAAACAATTATCAAGTATCAAACTTCTCATAGTATTCAATGCACTTTATATGAAAGTTCTTATTATATCCCTCTTGGATGCCCATCATATTAGGACTAATTTCATAACCAAAGAAAATTACCCTGCTGTTTAGGACTCTCAAAATAATATAAGTGGAGGATGAGAGTTCATCTATTTCTACAAAATAAAACCACCACTGTGCTCTAAAAAGATATGAGTGAAGCACTAGAGCAAATGACAAACTACTCCGTGATACGTACATTTTGCATCATGCTTTTATATCAATATTTATTGCATTATGGGCTGTTATTACACATTATGTCACAATACTTATTCCTATTATCTCTTATTTTACAAGGTTTACGTAAAGAGGGAGAATGCCGGCAGCTGGGATTCTGGCTGGAAAAGGAGCAAATATTATAGACCTATTCTGCACAGCTCCAAAAGTCCTGAAACTTCACGGATGATGTTTTCCAAATATATAAAAAACATTGAGTGCAAGAACTTCACCAGGGGCGCACACCCTGCCCACGAGGGTGGGGGCGCGCCCTACCCCCCTGGGCGCGCCCCCCTACCTCGTGGGCCCCCTGGTGGCCCTCCGGTGACCATCTTCTGCTATATGGACTCTTTCGATGGGAAAAAATCATAAGGCATCTTCTCGGACGAAACTCCGCTGCCACGAGGCGGAACCTTGGCGAAGCCAATCCTGGGTTCTGACGGGGCTGTTCTGACAGGGAAACTTCCCTCCCGGAGGGGGAAATCATCGCCATCGTCATCACCAACGCTCCTCTCATCGGGAGAGGGCAATCTCCATCAACATCTTCATCAGCACCATCTCATCTCAAAACCCTAGTTCATCTCTTGTATCCAATTCTTGTCTCCAAGTCCGGGATTGGTGCTAGTAGGTTGCTAGGAGTGTTAATTACTCCTTGTAGTTGATGCTAGTTGGTTTAATTGGTGGAAGATCATATGTTAAGATCCTATATGCATATTAATACCTCTCTGATTATGAACATGTTTATGCCTTGTGAGTAGTTACTTTTGTTCCTGAGGACATGGGAGAAGTCTTGCTATTAGTAGTCATGTGAATTTGGTATTCGTTCGATATTTTGATGAGATGTTGCTACGTCTTGAGCTTGCGTTGGTTTTCCGCGAAGAGGAAGGGATGATGCAGCAGAGTAGCGTAAGTATTTCCCTCAGTTTTTGAGAACCAAGGTATCAATCCAGTAGGAGCCCACGCTCAAGTCCCTCGTACCTGCACAAAACAATCACTACTCGCAACCAACGCGATTAGGGGTTGTCAAGCCCTTCAGGTCACTTACGAGAGTGAGATCTGATAGATAGAATATTTTTGGTATTTTTGATATAAAGATGCAAAGTAATAAGTAAAAGCAAAGTAAATAGAAAAACAATATAAAAGTGATGGAGATTGATATGATGAGAATAGACCCGGGGGCCATAGGTTTCACTAGTGGATTCTCTCAAGAGCATAAGTATTCTACGGTGGGTGAACAAATTACTATAGAGCAATTGATAGAATTGAGCATAATTATGAGAATATCTATGCATGATCATGTATATAGGCATCACGTCTGTGACAAGTAGATCGAAACGATTCTGCATCTACTACTATTACTCCACTCATCGACTGCTATCCAGCAAGCATCTAGAGTATTAAGTTAAAAACAGAGTAACGCCTTAAGCAAGATGACATGATGTAGAGAGATAAATTCATGCAATATGAAATAAACCCCATCTTTTTATCCTCGATGGCAACGATACAATACGTGCCTTGCTGCCCCTTCTGTCACTGGGTAAGGACACCGCAAGATCGAACCCAAAGCTAAGCACTTCTCCCATGGCAAGAACTACCAATCTAGTTGGCCAAACCAAACGGATAATTCGAAGAGACTTGCAAAGATAACCAATCATGCATAAAGTAATTCAGAGAAGATTCAAATATTATTCATAGATGGACTTGATCATAAACCCACAATTCATCGATCTCAACAAATACACCACAAAAAGAAGATTACATCGAATAGATCTCCACAAGAGAGGGAGAGAACTTTGTATTGAGATTCAAAGAGAGAGAAGAAGCCATCTAGCTACTAACTATGGACCCGAAGGTCTGAGGTAAACTACTCACACTTCATCGGAGGGGGTAGGATGATGTAGAAGCCCTCCATGATGACGGCCCTCTTCCAGCGGAGCTCCGGAACAGGCCCCAAGATGGGATCTCATGGATACAGAAAGTTGCGGCGGTGGAATTAGGTTTTTGGCTCCTGTTCTGATCGTTTGGGGGTACGTGTGTATATATAGGAGGAAGGAGTACATCGGTGGAGCACCGAGGGGCCTACGAGGCAGGGGGCGCGCCCTAGGGGGGGCGCGCCCCCCACCCTCGTGACCACCTATTTGATCCCTTGAAGTAGGGTCCAAGTCTCCTGTATCACGTTCTGTGAGAAAATCACGTTTCTTAAGATTTTATTCCGTTTGATATTCTGTTTATCCGAAACACTGAAATAGGCAAAAAACAGCAATTCTGGGCTGGGCCTCCGGTTAATAGGTTAGTCCCAAAAATAATATAAAAGTGGAAAATAAAGCCCAATATAGTCCAAAATATTAGATAATATAGCATGGAGCAATCAAAAATTATAGATACGTTGGAGACGTATCAGGCATCCCCAAGCTTAATTCCTGCTCGTCCTCGAGTAGGTAAATGATAAAAAGAGAATTTTTGGTGCGGAGTGCTACTTGGCATAATTTCAATGCAAATCTTCTTAATTGTGGTATGAATATTCAGATTAGAAATATTCAAGACAAAGGTTTATATTGACATAAAAAATAATTATACTTCAAGCATACTAACAAAGCAATTATGTCTTCTCAAAATAACATGGCCAAAGAAAGTTATCCCTACAAAATCATATAGTCTGGCTATGCTCCATCTTCCCCACACAAAGTATTTAAATCATGCACAACCCCGATGACAAGCCAAGCAATTGTTTCATACTCTAACTTTTTCAATCTTCACGCAATACATGAGCGTGAGCCATGGATATAGCACTATAGGTGGAATAGAATGGTGGTTGTGGAGAAGACAAAAAGGAGAAGATAGTCTCACATCGACTAGGCGTATGAACGTGCTATGGAGATGCCCATCAATAGATATCAATGTGAGTGAGTAGGGATTGCCATGCAACGGATGCACTAGAGTTATAAATATACGAAAGCTCAACAAAAGAAACTAGTGGGTGTGCATCCAACTTGCTTGCTCACGAAGACCGAGGGCAATTTGAGGAAGCCCATCATTGGAATATACAAGCCAAGTTCTATAACGTAAAATTCCCACTAGTATATGAAAGTGACAACATAAGAGTCTCTCTATATGAAGAACATGGTGCTACTTTGAAGCACAATATATGAGACTTGCTATATCATGGTGCTACTTTGAAGCACAAGTGTGGAAAAAAGGATAGTAGCATTGCCCCTTATTTATTTATTTATATTTTTTTTGGGCCTTCTTTTTTTTGTTTGGCCTCTCTCTCTGTCTTTTTTATTTGGGACAATGCTCTATTGAATGATGATCATCACACTTCTATTTATTTACAACTCAATGATTACAACTCGATACTAAAACAAAGTATGACTCTATATGAATGCCTCCGGCGGTGTACCGGGATATGCAATGAATCACGAGTGACAAGTATGAAAGAATTATGAATGGTGGCTTTGCCACAAATACTATGTCAACTACATGATCATGCTAAGCAATATGACAATGATGGATGTGTCATGATGAACTAGATGGTGGAAAGTTGCATGGCAATATATCTCGGAATGGCTATGGAAATGCCATAATAGGTAGGTATGGTGGCTGTTTTGAGGAAGGTATATGGTAGGTGTATGATATCGGCGAAAGTTGCGCGGTATGAGAGAGGCTAGCAAAGGTGGAAGGGTGAGAGTGCGTATAATCCATGGACTCAACATTAGTCATAAAGAACTCATATACTTATTGCAAAAATTTAGAAGTTATCAAACCAAAGTATTACGCGCATACTCCTAGGGGGATAGATTGGTAGGAAAAGACCATCGCTCGTCCCCAACCGCCACTCATAAGGAAGACAATCAATAAATAAATCATGCTCCGACTTCATCACATAACGGTTCACCATGCGTGCATGCTACGGGAATCACAAACTTCAACACAAGTATTCTTTAAATTCACAACTACTCAACTAGCATGACTTTAATATTATCACCTCCATATCTGAAAACAATTATCATGCTTCAATCTTTTCTTAGTATTCAACACACTCAAAAGAAAGTTTCACAAATCTTGAATACCAAGCATATTATTATTAGGCAAATTACCATGCTATTAAGAGACTCTCAAATTAATTTAAGTGAAGCATGAGAGATCAATAGTTTCTTTAAAATGAATCCACCACCGTGCTCTAAAAGATCTAAGTGAAGCACATAGAGCAAAATTTTCTAGCTCAAAAGATATAAGTGAAGCACATAGAGCAAAACTATCTAGCTCAAAGGATATAAGTGAAGCACATAGAGCAAAACTATGTAGCTCAAAGGATATAAGTGAAGCACATAGAGCAAAACTATCTAGCTCAAAGGATATAAGTGAAGCACATAGAGTATTCTATCAAATTTTAATTCATGTATGGCTCTCTCAAAAGGTGTGTACATCAAGGATGATTGCGGCATACTAACAAACAAAGACATAAATAATACAAGACGCTCCAAGCAAAACACATATCATGTTGGTGAATAAAAATATAGCTCCAAGTAAATTACCGATGGAAGTGGACGAAAGAGGGGATGCCTTCCGAGGCATCCCCAAGATTTGACTTTTTGGTGTCCTTGGATTATCTTGGGGGTGCCATGGGCATCCCCAAGCTTAGGCTATTTCCACTCCTTGTTCCATGATCCATCAAAAGAATTCACCCAAAACTTGAAAACTTCACAACACAAAACTCAAAATAGAAAACTTGTGAGCTCCGTTAGCAAAAGAAAACAAAAGACCACTTCAAGGTACTGTAATGAACTCATTATTTATTTATATTGGTGTTAAACCTACTGTATTCCAACTTATTTATGGATTATAAACTATTTTACTAGCCATAGATTCATCAAAATAATCAAACAACACACGAAAAACAGAATCTGTCAAAAACAGAACAGTCTGTAGTAATCTGCAGGTAGCACAAGATCTGGAACCCCAAAAATTCTAAAATAAATTTCTGGACGTGAGTAATTTATCTATTAATCATATTCAAAAATAATTAACTAAATATCACTCTCCAAATAAAAATGACAGCAGTTCTCGTGAGCGCTAAAGTTTCTGTTTTTTACAGCAAGTTCAACAAGACTTTCCCCAAGTCTTCCCAACGGTTCTACTTGGCACAAACACTAATTAAACACAAAAAACACAACCAAAACAGAGGCTATATAAATTATTTATTAAATAACAGGAAGGATAAATATTGGGTTGTCTCCCAACAAGCGCTTTTCTTTAAATCCTTAAAGCTAGACATTGATAATTTTAATGATGCTCACATGAAAGACAAGAATTGAAGCAAAAGGAGAGCATCATAGAGCATGTGACAAACACATCTAAGTCTAACATACTTCATATGCATAGGCATCTTATAGGCAAACAAATTACCAAGGCAAGCAAAAACTAGCGTATGCAAGTAAGCGGAAAGAAACAATAGCAATCTCAACATAACAAGAGGTAATTTAGTAACATGAAAATTTCTACCACCATATTTTCCTCTCTCATAATAATTGCATGAGGGATCATAAGAAAATTCAACAAAATAGCTATCACACAAAATATTTTCAACACGATCCATATGCATGCAAAGTTGACACTCTTCCAAAATAGTGGGATCAACATTAACTAAAGTCATGACCTTTCCAAACCCACTTTTATCAAAACTTTCATAAGATTGAACATTCTCCAAATATGTGGGATCTAAAGTTGACACTCTTCCAAACCCACTTTCAATAATATTGCAAACACTATTATCAATCTCATATTCATCATGGGGCTTAAATAAATTTTAAATATCATAAGAAGAATCACCCCAATCATGATCATTACAACAAGTAGTAGACATAGCAAAACTAGCATCCCCAAGATTAGGGTTTTGCATATTATTAGCACAATTGACATCAAGAGAATTTATAGTTAAATCATTGCAATCATGCTTTTTATTCAAAGATCTATCGTGAATCGCTTCATAAAGTAATTCATCACACTTTTCAGATTCACGAATTTCAAGCAAAACTTCATAAAGATAATCTAGTGCACAAAACTCACTAGCAATTGGTTCATCATAATTGGATCTGTTAAAAAGATTAGCAAGTGGATGAGGATCCATAGATCTTAGGTTCTCTACTTAGTAATACGTAAACAACTATTCCAACCATACGGGCAAACAAGAAACGGGCAAAAAGAGGCAAATAGAGAGGGAGGATAGAGAGAGAGGGCGAATAAAACGGCAAGGGTGAAGTGGGGGAGAGGAAAATGAGAGGCAAATTGCAAATAATGTAATGCGAGAGATAGGGATTGAGATGGGTACTTGGTATGTTGACTTTTTTGTGTAGACATCCTGGCAACGGTGCCAGAAATCCTTCTTGCTACGTCTTGAGCTTGCGTTGGTTTTCCCCAAAGCGGAAGGGATGATGCAGCAGAGTAGAGTAAGTATTTCCCTCAGTTTTTGAGAACCAAGGTATCAATCCAGTAGGAGCCCACGCTCAAGTCCCTCGTACCTGCACAAAGCGATAGCTACTCGCAACCAACGCGATTAGGGGTTGTCAAGCCCTTCACGGTCACTTACGAGAGGGAGATCTGATAGATAGAATATTTTTGGTATTTTTGATATAGAGATGCAAAGTAATAAGTAAAAGCAAAGTAAATAGAAAAACAATATAAAAGTGATGGAGATTGATATGATGAGAATAGACCCGGGGGCCATAGGTTTCACTAGTGGCTTCTCTCAAGAGCATAAGGATTCTACGGTGGGTGACCAAATTACTGTTGAGCAATTGATAGAATTGAGAATAATTATGAGAATATCTAGGCATGATCATGTATGTAGGCATCACATCCGTGACAAGTAGATCGAAACGATTCTGCATCTACTACTATTAGTCCACTCATCGACCGCTATCCAGCATGCATCTAGAGTATTAAGTTAAAAACAGAGTAACGCCTTAAGCAAGATGACATGATGTAGAGAGATAACTTCATGCAATATGAAGTAAACCCCATCTTGTTATCCTCGATGGCAACGATACAATACGTGCCTTGTGCCCCTTCTGTCACTGGGTAAGGACACCGCAAGATCGAACCCAAAGCTAAGCACTTCTCCCATGGCAAGAACTACCAATCTAGTTGGCCAAACCAAACGGATAATTTGAAGAGACTTGCAAATATAACCAATCATGCATAAAGTAATTCAGAGAAGATTCAAATATTATTCATAGATGGACTTGATCATAAACCCACAATTCATCGGTCTCAACAAATACACCACAAAAAGAAGATTACATCGAATAGATCGCCACAAGAGAGGGAGAGAACTTTGTATTGAGATTCAAAGAGAGAGAAGAAGCCATCTAGCTACTAACTATGGACCCGAAGGTCTGAGGTAAACTACTCACACTTCATCGAAGGGGATAGGATGATGTAGAAGCCCTCCATGATGACGGCCCTCTTCCGGTGGAGCTCCGGAACAGGCCCCAAGATGGGATCTCATGGATACAGAAAGTTGCGGTGGTGGAATTAGGTTTTTGGCTCCTGTTCTAATCGTTTGGGGGTACGTGTGTATATATAGGAGGAAGGAGTACATCGGTGGAGCACCGAGGGGCCTACGAGGCAGGGGGCGCGCCCTGGGGGGGCGCGCCCCCCACCCTCGTGACCACCTATTTGATCCCTTGAAGTAGGGTCCAAGTCTCCTAGATCACGTTCGGTGAGAAAATCACGTTTCTGAAGATTTTATTCCGTTTGATATTCTGTTTATCCGAAACACTGAAATAGGCAAAAAACAGCAATTCTGGGCTGGGCCTCCGGTTAGTAGGTTAGTCCCAAAAATAATATAAAAGTGGAAAATAAAGCCCAATATAGTCCAAAATATTAGATAATATAGCATGGAGCAATCAAAAATTATAGATACGTTGGAGACGTATCAGGCACCCCCAAGCTTAATTCCTGCTCGTCCTCGAGTAGGTAAATGATAAAAAGAGAATTTTTGGTGCGGAGTGCTACTTGGCATAATTTCAATGCAAATCTTCTTAATTGTGGTATGAATATTCAGATTAGAAATATTCAAGACAAAGGTTTATATTGACATAAAAAATAATTATACTTCAAGCATACTAACAAAGCAATTATGTCTTCTCAAAATAACATGGCCAAAGAAAGTTATCCCTACAAAATCATATAGTCTGGCTATGCTCCATCTTCCCCACACAAAGTATTTAAATCATGCACAACCCCGATGACAAGCCAAGCAATTGTTTCACACTCTAACTTTTTCAATCTTCACGCAATACATGAGCGTGAGCCATGGATATATCACTATAGGTGGAATAGAATGGTGGTTGTGGAGAAGACAAAAAGGAGAAGATAGTCTCACATCGACTAGGAGTATGAACGTGCTATGGAGATGCCCATCAATAGATATCAATGTGAGTGAGTAGGGATTGCCATGCAACGGATGCACTAGAGTTATAAATATACGAAAGCTCAACAAAAGAAACTAGTGGGTGTGCATCCAACTTGCTTGCTCACGAAAGAAACGATTCTGCATCTACTACTATTACTCCACTCATCGACCGCTATCCAGCATGCATCTAGAGTATTAAGTTAAAAACAGAGTAACGCCTTAAGCAAGATGACATGATGTAGAGAGATAACTTCATGCAATATGAAATAAACCCCATCTTGTTATCCTCGATGGCAACGATACAGTACGTGCCTTTCTGCCCCTTCTGTCATTAGGTAAGGACACTGCAAGATCGAGCCCAAAGCTAAGCACTTCTCCCATGGCAAGAACTACCAATCTAGTTGGCCAAACCAAATGGATAATTCGAAGAGACTTGCAAAGATAACCAATCATGCATAAAATAATTCAGAGAAGATTCAAATATTATTCATAGATAGACTTGATCATAAATCCACAATTCATCGGTCTCAACAAACACACCGCAAAAAGAAGATTACATCGAATAGATCTCCACAAGAGAGGGGGAGAACTTTGTATTGAGATTCAAAGAGAGAGAAGAAGCCATCTAGCTACTAACTATGGACCCGAAGGTTTGAGGTAAACTACTCACACTTCATCGGAGGGGCTAGGATGATGTAGAAGCCCTCCGTGATGACGGCCCTCTTCCGGTGGAGCTCCGGAACAGGCCCCAAGATGGGATCTCGTGGATACAGAAAGTTGCGGCGGTGGAATTAGGTTTTTGGCTCCTGTTCTGATCGTTTGGGGGTACGTGAGTATATATAGGAGGAAGGAGTACATCGGTGGAGCACCGAGGGGCCCACGAGGCAGGGGGCGCGCCCTAGGGGGTGCCTAGGGCGCGCCCCCCACCCTCGTGACCACCTCTTTGATCCCTTGCAGTAGGGTCCAAGTCTCCTGGATCACGTTCGGTGAGAAAATCACGTTTCCGAAGATTTTATTCCGTTTGGACTCCGTTTGATATTCTGTTTATCCGAAACACTGAAATAGGCAAAAAACAGCAATTCTGAGTTGGGCCTCCGGTTAATAGGTTAGTTCCAAAAATAATATAAAAGTGGAAAATAAAGCCCAATATAGTCCAAAATATTAGATAATATAGCATGGAGCAATCAAAAATTATAGATATGTTGGAGACGTATCAGATGTATGTTGTGTCTCCTCTAGTAGTTTTATGTGAACGTCGACTACATGACACTTCACCATTGTTTGGGCCTAGAGGAAGGCATTGGGAAGTAATAAGTAGATGATGGGTTGCTGCTACCTCTTTTAGCACTGCGTTGGTTTTCCCCGAAGAGGAACGGATGATGCAGCAAAGTAGCGTAAGTATTCCCTCAGTGTTTGAGAACCAAGGTATCAATCCAGTAGGAGGCTACACGCAAGTCCCTCGTACCTGCACAAACAAATAAGTCCTCGCAACCAACGCAAGTAGGGGTTGTCAATACCTATAGGGCCACTTACGAGAGTGAGATCTGATAGATATGATAAAGATAATATTTTTGGTATTTTTATTATAAAGATGCAAAGTAAAATAAAGGCAAAGTAAATAACTAGGTAGTAGGAGATTGATGTGATAAAGATAGACCCCGGGGCCAAAGGTTTCACTAGTGGCTTCTCTCGAGAGCATAAGTATTCTACGGTGGGTGAACAAATTACCGTTGAGCAATTGACAGAATTGAGCATAGTTATGAGAATATCTAGGTATGATCATGTATATACGCATCACGTTCGAGACAAGTAGACCGACTCCTGCCTGCATCTACTACTATTACTCCACTCATCGACCGCTATCCAGCATGCATCTAGAGTATTAAGTTAAAAACAGAGTAATGCCTTAAGCAAGATGACATGATGTAGAGGGATAGACTCATGCAATATGAACAAAACCCCATCTTGTTATCCTTGATGGCAACAATACAATGCGTGCCTTGCTGCCCTTACTGTCACCGGGAAAGGATACCGCAAGATTGAACCCAAAGCTAAGCACTTCTCCCATTGCAAGAAAGATCAATCTAGTAGGCCAAACCAAACTGATAATTCGAAGAGACTTGCAAAGATAACCAATCATACATAAAAGAATTTAGAGAAGATTCAAATATTATTCATAGATAGATTTGATCATAAACCCACAATTCATCGTTCTCAACAAACACACCGCAAAAAGAAGATTACATCCAATAGATCTCCAGAAGAGAGGGGGAGAACATTGTATTGAGATCCAAAAAGAGAGAAGAAGCCATCTAGCTACTAACTATGGACCCGTAGGTCTGAAGTAAACTACTCACACTTCATCGGAGAGGCTATGGTGTTGATGTAGAAGCCCTCCGTGATCGATGCCCCCTCCGACGGAGCTCCGGAACAGGCCCCAAGATGGGATCTCGTGGATACAGAAAGTTACGGCGGTGGAATTAGGGTTTTGGCTCCGTATCTGATTGTTTGGGGGTACGTGGGTATATATAGGAGGAAGAAGTATGTCAGTGGAGCAACAGGGGGCCCACGAGGGTGGAGGGCGTGCCTGGGGGGGCAGGCGCGCCCCCTACCTCGTTTTCTCTTGTAGATTGGCTTGACGTAGGGTCCAAGTCTCCTGAGTTGTATTCGCTGAGAAAATCACATTCCCGAAGGTTTCATTCCGTTTGGACTCCGTTTGATATTCCTTTTCTTCGAAACCCTAAAACAGGCAAAAAACCAGTAATTCTGGGCTGGGCCTCCGGTTAATAGGTTAGTCCCAAAAATAATGTAAAAGCGGATAATAAAGCCCAATAATGTCCAAAACAGTAGATAATATAGCATGGAGAAATCAAAAATTATAGGTACGTTGGAGACGTATCAGTTGCTAGAGTGACAGAAGCTTAAACCCTAGTTTATGTGTTGCTTCGTAAGGGGCTGATTTGGATCCATATGTTTCATGCTATGGTTAGGTTTACCTTAATACTTTTGTTGTATTTGCGGATGCTTGCAATAGAGGTTAATCATAAGTGGGATGTTTGTCCAAGTAAGGGCAGCACCCAAGCACCGGTCCACCCACATACCAAATTATCAAAGTACCGAACGTGAATCATATGAGCGTGATGAAAACTAGCTTGACGATATTCCCATGTGTCCTCGGGAGCGCTTTACATCATATAGGAGTTTGTCCAGGCTTGTCCTTTGCTACAAAAAGGATTGGGCCACCTTGCTGCACTTTATTTACTTTTATTACTTGTTGCTCGTTACAAATTATCCTATCACAAAACTATCTGTTACCACTTATTTCAGTATTTGCAGAGAATACCTTGCTGGAAACCGCTTATCATTTCCTTTTGCTCCTCGTTGGGTTCGACACTCTTACTTACCGAAAGGACTACGATAGATCCCCTATACTTGTGGGTCATCAAGACTCTTTTCTGGCGCCGTTGCCGGGGAGTGAAGCGCCTTTGGTAGGTGGAATTTGGTAAGGAAAATTTTATATAGTGTACTAAAATTTACTGTCACTTGTTACTATGGAAAGTAATCCTCTGAGGGGCTTGTTCGGGGTATCTTCACCCCGACCAGTAGAGCAAAGAGTTGCTCCTGAACCTACTGAACCTACTGAAAATGAAAATGCTTGCTTCGAAATTCCTTTGGGTATGGTAGAAAAACTGCTAGCTAATCCTTTTATGGGAGATGGAACAAAACATCCCGATGAGCACCTAATATATTTGGATGAAGTTTGTGGATTATTTAAGATTGCAGGTGCACCCGAAGATGTTGTTAAGAAGAAGGTCTTCCCTTTATCTTTGAGGGGAGATGCATCGACATGGTATAGGCTATGTGATGATATGGAGTCTTGGAATTACAAACAATTGAAATTGGAATTTCATCAAAAGTTTTATCCTATGCATCTTGTTCATCATGATCGCAATTATATATATAATTTTTGGCCTCGCAAAGGATAAAGCATCGCTAAAGCTTGGGGGAGGCTTAAATCAATGTTATATTCATGCCCCAATCATGAGCTGTCAAGAGAAATGATTATTCAAAAAATTTATGCTCGGCTTTTTGATAACAATCGCACCATGCTTGATACTTCTTGTGCTGGTTCTTTTATGATGAAGACTATTGAATTCAAATGGGATTTATTGGAAAGAATTAAAGGCAACTCTAAAGATTGGGACCTCGACAATGGTAAGGAGTCAGGTATGACACCTAGTTTTGATTGTGTTAAATCTTTTATGGATACCAATATTTTTCATAAATTTAGCACTAAATATGGACTTGACTCTAAGATAATAGCTTCTTTCTATGAATCTTTTGCTACTTCTGTTGATCTCCCCAAGGAGAAGTGGTATAAATATCATCCTCCCATAGAAGTAAAAGTAGCTACACCTATTAAACTTGAAGAAAAGACTATTACTTATAATGATCCTATTGTTCCTACTTCTTATGTTGAGAAACCGCCTTTCCCTGTTAGGATCAAGGATCATGCTAAAGCTTCAACTGTGGTTCGTAAAAGCATTATTAAAACATATACACCTCCTGAGCAAGTTAAAGTTGAACCTAATATTGCTATTGTTAAAGATCTCTTGTCTGATAATATAGATGGGCATGTTATTTATTTCTGTGATGAAACTACTAGAATTGCTAAACCCCGTGATACAGATAAACCTAGACCTGTGGTAGGTATGCCTGTTATTTCTGTTAAAATAGGTGATCATTGTTATCATGGCTTATGTGATATGGGTGCTAGTGCTAGTGCAATACCTATTGACTTATACAAAGAAATTATGCGTGACATTGCACCAGTTGAGTTAGAAGATATTGATGTCACAATTAAACTTGCTAATAGAGATACTATTTCACCAATGGGAATTGTTAGAGATGTTGAAGTCTTGTGTGGGAAAACTAAATATCCTGCTGATTTTCTTATTCTTGGTTCCCCACAAGATAGCTTCTGTCCCATTATATTTGGTAGACCTTTCTTAAATACTGTTAATGCTACCATAGATTGCAAAATGGATGTCGTTACTGTCGGCTTAGATGATATGACTCATGAATTTAATTTCTCTAAATTTAGTAGACAACACCGTGAAGAAGAATTACCTAGTAAGGATGAAATTATTGGTCTTGATTCTATTGTCGTACCTCCTAGTGATCCTTTAGAACAATATTTGCTAGACCATGAAAATGATATGTTTATGAATGAAAGAAGGGAATTAGATGAAGTATTTTTTAAACAGGAACCTATTCTGAAACACAATTTACCTGTTGAAATCCTAGGGGATCCTCCTCCACCCAAGGGTGATCCCGTGTTTGAGCTTAAACCCTTACCGGATACTCTTAAATATGCTTATCTTGATGAGAAAAAGATATATCCTGTTATTATTAGTGCTAACCTTTTAGAACATGAATAAGAGAGATTATTGAAAATTCTGAAGAAGCACCGTGCAACTATTAGGTATACTCTTGATGATCTTAAGGGCATTAGTCCCACTCTATGCCAACATAAAATTAATTTGGAAGAAGATGCTAAACCAGTTCGTGATCATCAACGCCGACTGAATCCTAAAATGAAAGAAGTGGTAAGAAAGGAGATACTAAAGCTCCTTGAGGCAGGTATAATTTACCCCGTTGCTGATAGTTAGTGGGTAAGCCCTGTCCATTGTGTCCCTAAGAAGGGAGGTATTAGTGTTGTTCCTAATGACAAAGATGAATTGATTCCTCATAGAATTATTACTGGTTATAGGATGGTAATTGATTTCCGCATATTAAATAAGGCTACTAAAAAGGATCCTTACCCCTTACCTTTTATTGATCAAATGCTAGAAAGATTATTCAAACATACACATTTTTGCTTTCTAGATGGTTATTCTGGTTTCTCTCAAATACCTGTGTCAGCCAAAGATCAATCGAAGACTACTTTTACATGCCCTTAAGGTACTTTTGCTTATAGACGTATGCCTTTTGGTTTATGTAATGCACCTGCTACCTTTCAAAGATGCATGATGGCTATATTCTCTGACTTTTGTGAAAAGATTTGTGAGGTTTTCATGGATGACTTTTCCGTCTATGGATCTTCTTTTGATGATTGCTTGAGCAACCTTGATCGAGTTTTGCAGAGATGTGAAGAAACTAATCTTGTCTTGAATTGGGAAAAGTGCCACTTTATGGTTAATGAAGGTATTGTCTTGGGGCACAAAGTTTCTGAAAGAGGTATTGAAGTTCATAAAGCCAAGGTTGATGCTATTGAAAAGATGCCATGTCCCAAGGACATCAAAGGTATAAGAAGTTTCCTTGGTCATGCCGGTTTTTATAGGAGGTTCATTAAGGACTTCTCAAAAATCTCTCGTCCTCTGACTAATTTATTACAAAAAGATATACCATTTGTTTTTTATGATGATTGTGTAGAAGCATTTGAAATACTTAAGAAAGCATTGATCTCTGCACCTATTATCCAGCCACCTGATTGGAATTTACCCTTTGAAATTATGTGCGATGCTAGTGATTATGCTGTAGGTGTTGTTCTAGGACAAATAGTTGATAAGAAACTAAATGTTATTCAATATGCTAGTAAAACTCTAGACAATGCTCAAAGAAATTATGCTACTACTGAAAAAGAATTCTTAGCAGTTGTATTTGCCTGTGATAAGTTTAGACCTTATATTATTGATTCTAAAGTAACTATTCACACTGATCATGCTGCTATTAAATATCTTATGGAAAAGAAAGATGTGAAACCTAGACTTATTAGATGGGTTCTCTTGCTACAAGAATTTGATTTGCATATTGCTGATAGAAAAGGAGCTGAGAACCCCGTTGCAGACAACTTGTCTAGGTTAGAAAATGTGCTTGATGACCCACTACCTATTGATGATAGCTTTCCTGATGAGCAATTAAATGTCATAAATGCTTCTCATACTGCTCCATGGTATGCTGATTATGCTAATTACATTGTTGCTAAGTTTATACCACCTAGTTTCACATACCAGCAAAAGAAAAAGTTCTTCTATGATTTGAGACATTACTTTTGGGATGACCCACATCTTTATAAAGAAGGAGTAGATGGTGTTATTAGACGTTGTGTACCTGAGCATGAACAGGAATAGATCCTATGCAAGTGTCACTCCGAAGCTTATGGAGGGCACCATGCTGGAGATAGAACTGCACATAAGGTACTACAATCTGGTTTTTATTAGCCTACTCTCTTCAAGGATGACCGTAAGTTTGTCTTATCTTGTGAAGAATGTCAAAGAATTGGTAATATTAGTAGACATCAAGAAATGCCTATGAATTATTCACTTGTTATTGAACCATTTGATGTTTGGGGCTTTGACTATATGGGACCTTTTCCTTCCTCTAATGGTTATACACATATTTTAGTTGCTGTTGATTACGTTACTAAGTGGGTAGAAGCTATTCCAACTAGTAGTGCTGATCATAGCACTTCCATTAAAATTCTTAAAGAAGTTATCTTTCCAAGGTTTGGAGTCCCTAGATATTTAATGACTGATGGTGGTTCACATTTTATTCATGGTGCTTTCCGTCAAATGCTTGCTAAATATGATGTTAATCATAGAATTGCATCCCCTTATCACCCTCAGTCTAGTGGTCAAGTAGAATTGAGTAATAGAGAACTCAAATTAATTTTGCAAAAGACTGTTAATAGGTCCAGAAAGAATTGGTCCAAGAAACTTGATGATGCATTATGGGCCTATAGAACTGCATATAAAAATCCTATGGGTATGTCTCCGTATAAAATGGTCTATGGAAAAGCATGTCACTTACCTCTCGAACTAGAACACAAAGCTTATTGGGCTATTAAAGAACTTAATTATGATTTTAAACTTGCCGGTGATAAGAGGTTATTTGATATTAACTCACTTGATGAATGGAGAACCCAAGCCTATGAAAATGCCAAGTTGTTTAAAGAGAAAGTTAAAAGGTGGCATGATAAAAGAATACAAAAGCGTGAGTTTAATGTAGGTGATTATGTATTGCTATACAACTCTCGTTTAAGATTTTTTGCAGGAAAACTTCTCTCTAAATGCAAAGGTCCCTACGTTATCGAGGAGTTCTACCGTTCCGGTGCCATAAAAATCAACAACTTCGAAGGCACAAATCCGAAGGTGGTAAATGGTCAAAGAATCAAACATTATATCTCATGTAATCCCATAAATGTTGAAACCAATATTATTGAAACTGTAACCCCGGAGGAATACATAAGGGACACTTTCTGGAACATTTCAGACTCCAAAAAGGAATAGGTATGTGGTACGGTAAGTAAACCAACTCCAAAACAGTTTTTAAGGCAATAATTCTCTGTTTTGGAATATTTAGAAAAATAGAAAAATAAGCAGCAGTACGGAAAGGACACTAGGGCTCCACGAGGGTGGAGGGCGCGCCCCCTACCTCGTGGGCACCTCGTGTGCTCTCTGGACTCCGTTTTCTTACAGAACATGTATTTTGGTCGGTAAAAATTCATTATATAACCTCCCGGGGGTTTTGACTCCCGTATCACGCAAAATCCTTTTGTTTTTGTTTCGAGCTGTTTTCTGTCAGGGTTGTCAAGGCCAGGCACTATGTCTTCTCCCTCCTCCTCCAGCCACGAGGGCAACGATGCTTGGCTAATGAAGATAGAGCTGAAGAGAGAAGAACCTGTGGAGATCAACAAGGATGAAGGGATCAAGTGTTGGGGAACGTAGTAATTTAAAAAAATTCCTACGCACACACAAGATCATGGTGATGCATAGCAACGAGAGGGGAGAGTGTAGTCTACGTACCCTCGTAGACCGGCAACAGAAGCTTTGACACAACGTAGAGGAAGTAGTCGTACGTCTTCCCGGTCCGACCGGTCCAAGTACCGAACGTACGGCACCTCCGAGTTCTGCACACGTTCAAGTCAGTGACGTCCCTCGAGCTCCGATCCAGCAAAACATTGAGGGAGAGTTTCGTCAGCACGACGGCGTGATGACGGTGATGATGTTCTACCGACGCAGGGCTTTGCCTAAGCACCGCTACGATATGACCGAGGTGGAATATGGTGGAAGGGGGCACCGCACATGGCTAAGGAACGATCACGAAGATCAACTTGTGTGTCATGGGGTGCCCCCTTGCCCCCGTATATAAAGGAGGGAGAGGGGGAGGTGTTGCCGGCCCTAGGGGTGCGCCTGGAGGAGTCCTACTCCCACTGGGAGTAGGACTCCCCCCTCCTGCCTTGTTGGAAAAGGAAGGTGAAGGGAGAAAGAGGAAAGGGGGGCGCCGAACCCCCCCCCCCTTCCTTGTCCTATTCGGAATAGGGGGAGGGGGAGCGCGGCCTGCCCTGGCCGGCCCTCCTCTTCTCCCTTATGGCCCATGTAGGCCCAATAACCCCCGAGGGGTTCCGGTAACCCCCCGGTACACCGGTAAAATCCTGATTTTACCCGAACATTTATGATATCCAAATATAGGCTTGCAATATATCAATCTTTATGTCTCGACCATTTCGAGACTCCTCGTCATGTCCATGGTCACATCCGGGACACCGAACAACCTTCGGTACATCAGAACACAAAAACCCTAATTACGATCGTCACCGAACTTTAAGCGTGCGGACCCTACGGGTTCGAGAACTATGTAGACATGACCGAGACACGTCTCCGGTCAATAACCAATAGCGGAACCTGGATGCTCATATTGGATCCTACATATTCTACGAAGATCTTTATCGGTCAGACCGCATAACAACATATGTTGTTCCCTTTGTCATCGGTATGTTACTTGCCCGAGATTCGACCGTCGGTATCTTAATACCTAGTTCAATCTCGTTACCGGAAAGCCTCTTTACTCATTCCGTAATACATCATCCCGCAACTAACTTATTAGTTGCAATGCTTGCAAGGCTTGAATGATGTGCATTACCGAGAGGGCCCAGAGATACCTCTCCGACAATCGGAGTGACAAATCCTCATCTCGAAATACGCCAACCCAACAAGTACCTTCGGAGACACCTGTAGAGCACCTTTATAATCACCCAGTTACGTTGTGACGTTTGGTAGCACACAAAGTGTTCCTCCGGTAAACGGGAGTTGCATAATCTCATAGTCATAGGAACATGTATAAGTTATGAAGAAAGCAATAGCAACAAACTAAACGATCAAGTGCTAAGCTAACGGAATGGGTCAAGTCAATCACATCATTCTCCTAATGATGTGATCCCGTTAATCAAATGACAACTCATGTCTATGGTTAGGAAACATAACCATCTTCGATCAACGAGCTAGTCAAGTAGAGGCATACTAGTGACACTCTGTTTGTCTATGTATTCACACATGTATTATGTTTCCAGTTAATACAATTCTAGCATGAATAATA
Organism: Triticum aestivum; assembly: GCF_018294505.1. Classification (NCBI taxonomy): domain Eukaryota; kingdom Viridiplantae; phylum Streptophyta; class Magnoliopsida; order Poales; family Poaceae; genus Triticum; species Triticum aestivum. The sequence continues at coordinate 77,326,682 of NC_057797.1, forward strand.
AACATTTATCATGATATAGGGAAATAAATAATAACTTTATTATTGCCTCTAGGGCATATTTCCTTCAGTCTCTCACTTGCACTAGAGTCAATAATCTAGATTACACAGTAATGATTCTAACACCCATGGAGCCTTGGTGTTGATCATGTTTTGCTCGTGGAAGAGGCTTAGTCAGCGGGTCTGCAGCATTCAGATCCGTGTGTATCTTGCAAATTTCTATCTCCCACTTGGACTAAATCCCGAATGGAATTGAAGCGTCTCTTGATGTGCTTGGTTCTCTTGTGAAATCTGGATTCCTTCGCCAAGGAAATTGCACCAGTATTGTCACAAAAGATTTTCATTGGACTCGATGCACTAGGTATGACACCTAGATCGGATATGAACTCCTTCATCCAGACTGCTTCATTTGCTGCTTCCGAAGCAGCTATGTACTCCGCTTCACATGTAGATCCCGCCATGACGCTTTGTTTAGAACTACACCAACTGACAGCTCCACCGTTCAGTATAAACACATATCCAGTTTGCGATTTAGAATCGTCCGGATCAGTGTCAAATCTTGCATCAACATAACCATTTACGATGAGCTCTTTGTCACCTCCATATACGAGAAACATATCCTTAGTCCTTTCCAGGTATTTCAAGATGTTCTTGACCGCTGTCCAGTGATCCACTCCTAGATTAATTTGGTACCTCCCTGCTAGACTTATAGCAAGGCACACATCATGTCTGGTACACAGCATTGCATACATGATAGATCCTATGGCTGAAGCATAGGGAACATCTTTCATTTTCTCTCTATCTTCTGCGGTGGTCGGACATTGAGTCTTACTCAACCTCACACCTTGTAACACAGGCAAGAACCCTTTCTTTGCTTGATCCATTTTGAACTTCTTCAAAACTTTGTCAAGGTATGTGCTTTGTGAAAGTCCAATTAAGCGTCTTGATCTATCTCTATAGATCTTAATGCCCAATATATTAGCAGCTTCACCGAGGTCTTTCATTGAAAAACTTTTATTCAAGTATCCCTTTATGATATCCAGAAATTCTATATCATTTCCAATCAATAATATGTCATCCACATATAATATCAGAAATGCTACAGAGCTCCCACTCACTTTCTTGTAAATACAGGCTTCTCCAAAAGTCTGTATAAAACCAAATGCTTTGATCACACTATCAAAGTGTTTATTCCAACTCCGAGAGGCTTGCACCAGTCCATAAATGGATCGCTGGAGCTTGCACACTTTGTTAGCTCCCTTTGGATCGACAAAACCTTCTGGTTGCATCATATACAACTCTTCTTCCAGAAATCCATTCAGGAATGCAGTTTTGACATCCATTTGCCAAATTTCATAATCATAAAATGCAGCAATTGCTAACATGAGTCGGACAGACTTAAGCATCGCTACAGGTGACAAGGTCTCATCGTAGTCAATCCCTTGAACTTGTTGAAAACCTTTCGCAATAGGTCGAGCTTTGTAGACAGTAACATTACCGTCAGCGTCAGTCTTCTTCTTGAAGATCCATTTATTCTCAATTGCTTGCCGATCAACGGGCAAGTCAACCAAAGTCCACACTTTGTTCTCATACATGGATCCCATCTCAGATTTCATGGCTTCTAGCCACTTTGCGGAATCTGGGCTCACCATTGCTTCTTCATAGTTCATAGGTTCATCATGATCTAGTAGCATGACTTCCAGAACAGGATTACCGTACCACTCTGGTGCAGATCTTACTCTTGTTGATCTACGAGGTTCGGTAGTAACTTGATCTGAAGTTTCATGATCATTATCATTAGCTTCCTCACTAATTGGTGTAGGTGTCATTGAAACCGGTTTCTGTGATGTACTACTTTCCAATAAGGGAGCAAGTACAGTTACCTCATCAAGTTCTACTTTTCTCCCTCTCACTTCTTTCGAGAGAAACTCCTTCTCTAGAAAGGATCCATTCTTAGCAACAAAAGTCTTGCCTTCGGATCTGTGATAGAAGGTGTACCCAACAGTTTCCTTTGGGTATCCTATGAAGACACATTTCTCCGATTTGGGTTCGAGCTTATCAGGTTGAAGCTTTTTCACATAAGCATCGCAGCCCCAAACTTTCAAAAACGACAACTTTGTTTTCTTGCCAAACCATACTTCATAAGGTGTCGTCTCAACGGATTTTGATGGTGCCCTATTTAATGTGAATGCAGCCGTCTCTAAAGCATAACCCCAAAACGATAGCGGTAAATCTGTAAGAGACGTCATAGATCACACCATATCTAGTAAAGTACGATTTCGATGTTAGGACACACCATTACGCTGTGGTGTTCCGGGTGGCATGAGTTGTGAAACTATTCCGCACTGTTTCAAATGTAGACCAAACTCGTAACTCAAATATTCTCCTCCACGATCAGATCGTAGAAACTTTATTTTCTTATTACGATGATTTTCAACTTCACTCTAAAATTCCTTGAAATTTTCAAATGTTTCAGACTTATGTTTCATTAAGTAGATATACCCATATCTGCTTAAATCATCTGCGAAGGTGAGAAAATAACGATATCTGCCACGAGCCTCAATATTCATCGAACCACATACATCTGTATGTATGATTTCCAAAAAATCCGTTGCTCTCTCCACAGTACCAGAGAACGGAGTTTTAGTCATCTTGCCCATGAGGCACGGTTCGCAAGTACCAAGTGATTCATAATCAAGTGATTCCAAAAGTCCATCAGTATGGAGTTTCTTCATGCGCTTTACACCGATATGACCTAAACGGCAGTGCCACAAATAAGTTGCACTATCATTATCAACTCTGCATCTTTTGGCTTCAACATTATGAATATGTGTATCACTACTATCGAGATTCATCAAAAATAGACCACTCTTCAAGGGTGCATGACCATAAAAGATATTACTCATATAAATAGAACAACTATTATTCTCTGATTTAAATGAATAACCGTCTCGCATCAAACAAGATCTAGATATAATGTTCATGCTCAACGTTGGCACCAAATAACAATTATTTAGGTCTAAAACTAATCCTGAAGGTAGATGTAGAGGTAGCGTGCCAACCGCGATCACATCGACTTTGAAACCATTTCCCACACGCATCGTCACCTCGTCCTTTGCCAGTGTTCGCTTAATCCATAGTCCCTGTTTCGAGATGCAAATGTTAGCAACAGAACCAGTATCAAATACCCAAGTGCTACTGCGAGCTCTAGTAAGGTACACATCAATAACATGTATATCACATATACCTTTGTTCACCTTGCCATCCTTCTTATCCGCCAAATACTTTGGGCAGTTCCGGTTCCAGTGACCAGTCTGCTTGCAGTAGAAGCACCCAGTCTCAGGCTTAGGTCCAGACTTGGGTTTCTTCTCCTGAGCAGTAACTTGCTTACTATTCTTCTTGAAGTTCCCCTTCTTCTTCCCTTTGCCATTTTTCTTGCAACTAGTGGTCTTGTTGACCATCAACACTTGATGCTCCTTCTTGATTTCTACCTCCACAGCCTTTAGCATTGCGAAGAGCTCGGGAATTTTCTTATTCATCCCTTGCATATTATAGTTCATCACGAAGCTTTTGTAGCTTGGTGGCAGTGATTGAAGAACTCTGTCAATGACACTATCAACATGAAGATTAACCCCCAGTTGATTCAAGTGATTATGATACCCAGACATTTTGAGTATATGTTCACTGACAGAACTATTCTCCTCCATCTTGCAGCTATAGAACTTACTGGAGACTTCTTATCTCTCAATCCGGGCATTTGCTTGAAATATTAACTTCAACTCCTGGAACATCTCATATGCTCCATGACATTCAAAACATCGTTGAAGACCCGGTTCTAAGCCGTAAAAGCATGGCACACTGAACTATCGAGTAGTCATCAGCTTTGCTCTGCCAGACGTTCATAACATCTGGTGTTGCTCCTGCAACAGGTTTGGCACTTAGCGGTGCTTCCAGGACGTAATTCTTCTGTGCAGCAATGAGGATAATCCTCAAGTTACGGACCCAGTCCGTGTAATTGCTACCATCATCTTTCAACTTTGCTTTCTCAAGGAACGCATTAAAATTCAACAGAACAATAGCACGGGCCATCTATCTACAATCAAACATAGACAAGCAAGATACTATCAGGTACTAAATTCATGATAAATTTAAGTTCAGTTAATCATATTACTTAAGAACTCCCACTTAGAAAGACATCCCTCTAATATTCTAAGTGATCACGTGATCCAAATCAACTAAACCATAACCGATCATCACGTGAAATGGAGTAGCTTTCAATGGTGAACATTAATATGTTGATCATATCTACTATATGATTCACGCTCGACCTTTCGGTCTCAGTGTTCCGAGGCCATATCTGCATATGCTAGGCTCGTCAAGTTTAACCTGAGTATTTTGCGTGTGCAAAACTGGCTTGCACCCGTTGCAGATGGACGTAGAGCTTATCACACCCGATCATCACGTGGTGTCTGGGCACGACGAACTTTGGCAATGGTGCATACTCAGGGAGAACACTTTTATCTTGAAATTTAGTGAGAGATCATCTTATAATGCTACCGTCAATCAAAGCAAGATAAGATGCATAAAAGATAAACATCACATGCAATCAATATAAGTGATATGATATGGCCATCATCATCTTGTGCTTGTGATCTCCATCTCCGAAGCACCGTCATGATCACCATCGTCACCGGCGCGACACCTTGATCACCATCGTAGTATCGTTGTTGTCTCACCAATCTGATGCTTCCACGACTATCGCTACCGCTTAGTGATACAGTAAAGCATTACAGCGCAATTGCATTGCATACAATAAAGCGACAACCATATGGCTCCTGCCAGTTGCCGATAACTCGGTTACAAAACATGATCATCTCATACAATAAAATTTAGCATCAAGTCTTGACCATATCACATCACAACATGCCCTGCAAAAACAAGTTAGACGTCCTCTACTTTGTTGTTGCAAGTTTTACGTGGCTGCTACGGGCTTAGCAAGAACCGTTCTTACCTACGCATCAAAACCACAATGATAGTTTGTCAAGTTGGTGTTGTTTTAACCTTCGCAAGGACCGGGCATAGCCACACTTGGTTCGACTAAAGTTGGAGAAACTGACACCCGCCAGCCACCTGTGTGCAAAGCATGTCGGTAGAACCAGTCTCGCGTAAGCGTACGCGTAATGTCGGTCCGGGCCGCTTCATCCAACAATACCGCCGAACCAAAGTATGACATGCTGGTAAGCAGTATGACTTATATCGCCCACAACTCACTTTTGTTCTACTCGTGCACAATATCAACGCATAAAACCTACGCTCGGATGCCACTGTTGGGGAACGTACTAATTTAAAAAAATTCCTACGCACACACAAGATCATGGTGATGCATAGCAACGAGAGGGGAGAGTGTAGTCTACGTACCCTCGTAGACCGGCAACGGAAGCTTTGACACAACGTAGAGCAAGTAGTCGTACGTCTTCCCGATCCGACCGATCCATGTACCGAACGTATGGCACCTCCGAGTTCTGCACACGTTCAACTTGGTGACGTCCCTCAAGCTCCGATCCAGCAAAACATTGAGGGAGAGTTTCGTCAGCACGACGGTGTGATGATGGTGATGATGTTCTACCGATGCAGGGCTTCGCCTAAGCACCGCTACAATATGACCAGGTGGAATATGGTGGAAGGGGGCACCGCACACGGCTAAGGAATGATCACGAAGATCAACTTGTGTGTCATGGGGTGCCCCCTTGCCCCCGTATATAAGGGAGGGAGAGGGGGAGGTGCGGCCAGCCCTAGGGGTACGCCTGGAGGAGTTCTACTCCCACTGGGAGTAGGACTCCCCCCTCTTGCCTTGTTGGAAAAGGAAGGGGAAGGGAGAAAGAGGAAACGGGGCGCCGACCCCCCCCCCCCTTACTTGTCCTATTCGGACTAGGGGGAGGGGGTTTGCGGCCTGCCCTGGCCGGCCCTCCACTTCTCCCTTATGGCCCATGTAGGCCCAATAACCCCCGGGGGGTTTTGCTAACCCCCTGGTACTCCGGTAAAATCCCGATTTTACCCGGAACGTTTCCGATATCCAAATATAGGCTTCCAATATATCAATCTTTATGTCTCGACCATTTCGAGACTCCTCGTCATGTCCGTGATCACATCTGGGACACCGAACAACCTTTGGTACATCAAAACACAAAAATCCTAATTACGATCGTCACCGAACTTTAAGCGTGCGGACCCTACGGGTTCGAGAACTATGTAGACATGACCGAGACACGTCTCCGGTCAATAACCAATAGCAGAACCTGGATGCTCATATTGGCTCCTACATATTCTACGAAGATCTTTATTGGTCAGACCGCATAACAACATACGTTGTTCCCTTTGTCATCGGTATGTTACTTGCCCGAGATTCGATCATCGGTATCTTAATACCTAGTTCAATCTCGTTACCGGCAAGTCTCTTTACTCGTTCCGTAATACATCATCCTGCAACTAACTTATTAGTTGCAATGCTTGCAAGGCTTGAGTGATGTGCACTACCGAGAGGGCCCAGAGATACCTCTTCGACAATCGGAGTGACAAATCCTAATCTCGAAATACGCCAACCCAACAAGTACCTTCGGAGACACCTGTAGAGCACCTTTATAATCACCCAGTTACGTTGTGACGTTTGGTAGCACACAAAGTGTTCCTCCGGTAAACGGCAGTTGCATAATCTCATAGTCATAGGAACATGTATAAGTTATGAAGAAAGCAATAGCAACAAACTAAATGATCAAGTGCTAAGCTAACGGAATGGGTCAAGTCAATCACATCATTCTCCTAATGATGTGATCTCGTTAATCAAATGACAACTCATGTCTATGGTTAGGAAACATAACCATCTTCGATCAATGAGCTAGTCAAGTAGAGGCATACTAGTGACACTTTGTTTGTCTATGTATTCACACATGTATTATGTTTCCGGTTAATACAATTCTTGCATGAATAATAAACATTTATCATGATATAGGGAAATAAATAATAACTTTATTATTGCCTCTAGGGCATATATCCTTCATCAAGAAGGCCATGGAGGACCAAGTTCCAGCAACAGAAGACACCCTTCAGCTGGATCACAATCTTCTTACCCCAACAGAAATTGAAGCCTTCAAGATGATTGAGTTGGCTCGTATACAAAATAAGTATCTCACACATGAAAATATTTTGTTGAAGGAGCATATCATCGCACTCAAGGGCATTATCCGCAAGCTAGAAGACCTCCTACGCTCGATGTGCGACTATCCATCATCAACAACTCCACCTTCTTCACCAACAAAGGAGACATAATCACCTGGGTATGAGCACTCCACTTGGCAACTGCCAAGCTTGGGGGAGTGCCCTGGTATCGTATCACCATCACTTTTATCTTTACCGTTTTTCTTAGTTCGATCCTTTTGGTAATATTTTGATCTAGTAGAATAAAAGTTCTTAGTATGATCTAGTTGTGAGTTTTGCTTTATTATCCTTCTATGTAATCGAGTCCGTGAGCTATATAATAAAGATTAGTGTTGAGTCAAGGGCTTGATTATTTTGCCATGATCCTAAGTGAATAAAAGAAAAGAGAAAGAAATAAAAAGAAACAAAGAGATCATGCGACTCTTATGGAGAGTAATGAGCTCACATAGAAAGAGTATGATGAATAAAAGTTATTGAGGGTTGACAAACATAGTTTTGGTCATCGCTGCAATTAATAGCAAGTAATAAATAAAGAGAGGTCTTCACATATAAATATATTATCTTGGACATCTTTTATGATTGTGAGCACTCATTAAAATATGACATGCTAAAGAGTTGACATTGGACAAGGAAGACAACATAATGGGTTATGTTTTCTTACATCTGAGATAAATTATATTGTCTTGGATCCTCCAACATGTTGAGCTTTCCTTTCTCCCACATGCTAGCCAAATTCATTGCACCAAGTAGAGATACTACTTGTGCTTCCAAATACCCTTAAATCAGTTTTGCCATGAGAGTCCACCATACCTACCTATGGATTGAGTAAGACCCATCAAGTAAGTTGTCATCGGCGCAAGCAATAAAAAATGCTCTCTAAATATGTATGATTGATTGGTGTGGTAGAAATAAGCTTTATACAATCATGTGATATGGAAGTAATAAAAGCGACAGACTGCATAATAAAGGTCCATATCACAAGTGGCAATATAAAGTGATGTTCTTTCACATTAAGATTTTGTGCATCCAACCATAAAAGCGCATGACAACCTCTGCTTCCCTCTGCGAAGGGCCTATCTTTTACTTTTATCTCCTACATTGCATAAGAGTCATGGTGATGTTCACCCTTCCTTTTTACATTTTATCCTTTAGCAAGCACAATATGTTGGAAAGATCCTGGTATATATGGCTAATTGGATGTGGGTTTTCATGAACTATTACTGTTGACATTACCCTTGAGGTAAAACGTTGGGGGGCAAAAACTATAAGCCCCTATCTTCCTTTGTGTCCGATTAAAACTCCATACCCATAAGTATTGTGTGAGTGTCAGCAATTGTGAAAGATTATATGATAGTTGAGTATGTCGACTTGCTGAAAAGCTCTTATACATTGAATCTTTCCTATGTTATGATAAATTGCAATTGCCTCAATGATTGAGATTATAGTTTGTTAGTTTTCAGTGAAGTTTACGATTCATACTTGATATTGTGATTGAATTATTACTCTAGCATAAGAAATCATATGACAAGAATTATATAAGTTGTTGTTCTAAGAATGATCATGATGCCCTCATGTCCGTATTTTATTTTTATCGACACCTTCATCTCTAAACATGTGGACATATTTTTCGATTTCGGCTTTTCGCTTGAGGACAAGCGAGGTCTAAGCTTGGGGGAGTTGATACGTCCATTTTGCATCATGCTTTTATATTAATATTTATTGCATTATGGGATGTTATTACACATTATGTCACCATACTTATGCCTATTCTCTCTTATTTTACAAGGTTTACATAGAGAGGGAGAATGCCGGCAGATGGGATTCTGGCTGGAAAAGGAGCAAATATTAGAGACCTATTCTGCATAGCTCCAAAAGTCCTGAAACTTCACGGATGATGTTTTCCAAATATATAAAAAACATTGAGCACAAGAACTTCACTAGGGGGGCCACACCCTGCCCACGAGGGTGGGGGCGCGCCCTACCCCCCTGGGCGTGCCCCCTACCCCTCCGGTGACCATCTTCTGCTATATGGACTCTTTCGATGGAAAAAAATCATAAGCCATCTTCTCGGACGAAACTCCGCTGCCACGAGTTGGAACCTTGGCGGAGCCAATCTAGGGTTCTAACTGTGATGTTCTGCCGGGGAAACTTCCCTCCCGGAGGGGGAAATCATCACCAACTCTCCTCTCATCAGGAGAGGGCAATCTCCATCAACATCTTCATCAGCACCATCTCATCTCAAAACCCTAGTTCATCTCTTGTATACAATTCTTGTCTCCAAGTCCGGGATTGGTGCTAGTAGGTTGCTAGTAGTGTTAATTACTCCTTGTAGTTGATGCTGGTTGGTTTAATTGGTGGAAGATCATATGTTCAGATCCTATATGCATATCAATATCCCTCTGATTATGAACATGTTTATGCTTTGTGAGTAGTTACTTCTGTTCCTGAGGACATGGGAGAAGTCTTGCTATTAGTAGTCATGTGAATTTGGTATTCGTTCGATATTTTGATGAGATGTATGTTGTCTCTCCTCTAGTGGTGTTATGTGAACGTCGACCACATGATACTTCACCATTGTTTGGGCCTATAGGAAGGCATTGGGAAGTAATAAGTAGATGATGGGTTGCTAGAGTGACAGAAACTTAAACCCTAGTTTATGTGTTGCTTCGTAAGGGGCTGATTTGGATCCATATGTTTCATGCTATGGTTAGGTTTACCTTAATACTTTTGTTGTATTTGTGGATGCTTGCAATAAAGGTTAATCATAAGTGGGATGTTTTTCCAAGTAAGGGCAGCACCCAAGCACCGGTCCACCCACATACCAAATTATCAAAGTACCGAACGCGAATCATATGAGCGTGATGAAAACTAGCTTGACGATATTCCCATGTGTCCTCGGGGGAACTTTACATCATATAAGAGTTTGTCCAGGCTTGTCCTTTGCTACAAAAAGGATTGGGCCACCTTGATGCACTTTATTTACTTTTGTTACTTGTTGCTCGTTACAAATTATCCTATCACAAAACTATCTGTTACCACTTATTTCAGTACTTGCAGAGAATACCTTGCTGGAAACCGCTTATCATTTCCTTCTGCTCCTCGTTGGGTTCGACACTCTTACTTATCGAAAGGACTACGATAGATACCCTATACTTGTGGGTCATCACTCCGAAAGATGTAAGTGAAGATCAATGAGTAGTCGAATAATTATGCAACCATGTGAAGACTCTCTAACATTTAAGAATTTCAGATCTTGGTATTTTATTCAAACATCAAGCAAAACTAAATAAAATAAAATGACGCTCGAAGCAAAACACATATCATGTGGCGAATAAAAATATAGCTCCAAGTAAAGTTACCGATGAACGAAGACGAAAGAGGGGATGCCATCCGGGGCATCCCCAAGCTTAGGCTCTTGGTTGTCCTTGAATATTTCCTTGGGGTTCCTTGGGCATCCCCAAGCTTAGGATCTTTCCACTCCTTATTCCATAGTCCATCGAATCTTTACCCAAAACTTGAAAACTTCACAACACAAAACTTAACAGAAAACTCGTAAGCTCCATTAGTATAAGAAAATAAATCACCACTTAGGTACTGTAATGAACTCATTCTTTATTCATATTGGTGTAATATCTACTGTATTTCAACTTATCTATGGTTCATACCCTCCGATACTACTCATAGATTTATCAAAATAAGCAAACAACACACGGAAAACAGAATCTGTCAAAAACAGAACAATCTATAGTAATATGGATAAAACGTATACTTCTGGAACTTATAAAATTTTCAAATAAATTTATGGACGTGAGGAATCTATCTATTAATCATCTGCAAAAAGAATTAACTAAATATCACTCTCCAAATAAAAATGGCAGCAATTCTTGTGAGCGCTAAAGTTTCTGTTTTTTACAGCAAGATCAACATGACTTTCCCCAAGTCTTCCCAACGGTTCTACTTGGCACAAACACTAATTAAAACATAAAAAACACAATCATAACAGAGGCTAGATAAATTATTTATTACTAAACAGGAGCAAAAAGCAAGGAACAAAAATAAAGTTGGGTTGCCTCCCAACAAGCGCTATCGTTTAACGCCCCTAGCTAGGCATGATGATTTCAATGATGCTCACATAAAGGATAAGAATTGAAACATAAAGAGAGCATCATGAAGAATATGACTAGCACATTTAAGTCTAACTCACTTCCTATGCATAGGTATTTTGTGAGCAAACAACTTATGGGAGCAAAAATCAACTAGCACAGGAAGGCAAAACAAGCATAACTTTAAAACATTAAGCACATAGAGCGAGAAATTGATATTATTGCAATTCCTACAAGCATATATTCCTTCCTCATAATAATTTTCAGTAGCATCATGAATGAATTCAACAATATAACCAGCACCTAAAGCATTCTTTTCATGATCTACAAGCATAGAAAATTTACTACTCTCCACATAAGCAAAATTCTTCTCATTCATAATAGTGGGAGAAAACTCAACAAAATAACTATCATGTGAGGCATAATCCAAATGAAAATTAAAATCATGATGACAGGTTTCATGGATATCATTATTCTTAATAGCATACAAGTCATCACAATAATCATAATAGATAGCAACTTTGTTCTCATAATCAATTGGAACCTCTTCCGAAATAATGGATTCATCACTAAATAAAGTCATGACCTCTCCAAATCCACTTTCATCAATATAATCATCATAAATAGGAGGCATTATTTCATCATAATAAATTTGCTCATCAAAACGTGGGGGGCAAAAAATATCATCTTCATCAAACATAGCTTCCCCAAGCTTGTGACTTTGCATATCATTAGCATCATGGATATTCAAGGAATTCATACTAACAACATTGCAATCATGCTCATCATACAAAGATTTAGTGCCAAACATTCTAATGCATTCTTCTTCTAACACTTTGGCATAATTTTCCTTTCCATCATATTCACGAAAGATATTAAAAAGATGAAGTGTATGAGGCAAACTTAATTCCATTTTTTGTAGTTTTCTTTTATAGACTAAACTAGTGATAAAACAAGAAACTAAAAGATTCAATTGCAAGATCTAAAGATATACCTTCAAGAGCTAACCTCCCCGGCAACGGCGCCAGAAAAGAGCTTGATGTCTACTACACAACCTTCTTCTTGTAGACGTTGTTGGGCCTTCAGGTGCAGAGGTTTGTAGGACAGTAGCAAATTTCCCTCAAGTGGATGACCTAAGGTTTATCAATCCGTAGGAGGCGTAGGATGAAGATGGTCTCTCTCAAGCAACCCTGCAACCAAATAACAAAGAGTCTCTTGTGTCCCCAACACACCCAATACAATGGTAAATTGTATAGGTGCACTAGTTCGGCGAAGAGATGGTGATACAAGTGGCATATGGATGGTATATAATGGTTTTTGTAATCTGAAAATATAAAAACAGCAGGTAACTAAAGATAAAAGTGAGCACAAACGGTATTGCAATGCGTTGAAACAAGGCCTAGGGTTCATACTTTCACTAGTGCAAGTTCCCTCAACAATAATAACATAATTGGATCACATAACTATCCCTCAACATGCAACACAAAGTCACTCCAAAGTCACCAATAGCAGAGAACAAACGAAGAGATTATGGTAGGGTACTAAACCACCTCAAAGTTATTCTTTCCAATCAATCCGTTGGGCTATTCCTATAAGTGTCACAAACAGCCCTAGAGTTCATACTAGAATAACACCGTAAGACACAAATCAACCAAAACCCTAATGTCACCCAGATACTCCAATGTCACCTCAAGTATCCGTGGGTATGATTATACGATATGCATCACACAATCTCAGATTCGTTTATTCAACCAACACATAGAACCTCAAAGAGTGCCCCAGAGTTTCTACCGGAGAATCACGACGAAAACGTGTGCCAACCCCTATGCATAGGTTCATGGGAGGAACCTGCAAGTTGATCACCAAAACATACATCAAGTGAATCACGTGATATCCCATTGTCACCGCAGATATGCACAGCAAGACATACATCAAGTGTTCTCAAATCTTTAAAGACTCAATCCGATAAGATAACTTCAAAGGGGAAACGCAATCCATTACAAGAGAGTAGAGGGGGAGAAACATCATAAGATCCAACTATAATAGCAAAGCTCGCGATACATCAGGATCGTATCACCTCAAGAACATGAGAGAGAGAGAGAGAGAGAGATCAAACACATAGCTACTGGTACATACCCTCAGCCCCGAGGGAGAACTACTCCCTCCTCGTCATGGAGAGCACCGGGATGATGAAGATAGCCACCGGAGAGGGATTGCCCCCTCAGGCAGGGTGCCGGAACGGGTCTCGATTGGTTTTTGATGGCTACGGAGGCTTCTGGGGGCGGAAGTCCCGATCTATTGTGTTCTTCGATAGTTTTAGGGTATATGGATATATATAGGCGGAAGAAATACATCAGGGGAGCCACGAGGGGCCCACGAGGGTGGAGGGCGCGCCCTAGGGGGTGAGCGCGCCCCCTACCTCGTGGCTTCCTCGAAGCTTCCTTGACGTGGACTCCAAGTCTCGCGGGTTGCTTTCCTTCCAAAAATAAGTTCCATGAAGTTTTAGCTCAATTGGACTCCGTTTGACTTTTCTGTGATACTCTAAAACAAGGAAAAAACAGAAACTGGCACTGGGCTCTAGGTTAATAGGTTAGTCCCAAAAATCATATAAAATGGCATATAAATGCATATAAAACATCCAAGGTTGATAATATAATAGCATGGAACAATCAAAATTATAGATACGTTGGAGACGTATCACCCACCACCTCACAGCTCAGCGCGGCCACGGAGTGCGAGCTGCATCACAAAACGCAACACAAATATAACTGAGCAGGCTAAAACCAGAAGTTCAGTAATGCGATAACTGAAACGAGGAGGGGGTTCCCTTTTTGGTACCTGGAGGAGAGGAGGAGCGGTAGAAGCGCGACGAGGGGTCCAGGGAGAGGGGAGAGCACCAGCATCGGGGGCAAGCGGGAGAGAAGGCGGCGCAGGAGGCGCGCGGCGGTGGCGGAGGAGGAGGAGGCGCATTGGTTCGGTCCGGTCGTTGGTGTGACGGTCGCGAGGAGGATGGGGAAGACGTCGCGGTCGAAGGAGGCGGCCGCCTCGCCGTCGCTTCCCTTCTTCCTCTTCTTCTTCCTCGCCCCGTCGGTATTCCCCATTCCCGGCATCTCGCAACGGCTCATGGCAGCGTCAAAGGAGGCAGTGCGGCGGCGACGGGATTGTGGAAACGTGAAGGGTTCGTGCCCGTGTTGACTCTTCGACAGTGATGGGGAAGGCGGTGAGGGGCCGGCGAGTCGGCGTCGGTTGTTCGGAGGAGTGGGGCGGGGATCTCGGCCCTGCAGGGATGGGGCGTCTACCTGCAGGGACGAACGCGTAGCTCTCGGCCTAGTCCACCTTCGCGAAGTGCCGACTCCAGCGGGTCCAGTCCCACGCCGACGCCGATGCCACGGGGGAGGCGGCCGCGGTGCAGCGGCATGCCATAGCGGAGGAGGAGCTGGCGCTGCGGCGGGCGGGCACGTGTGTGACGGAGGGGGCGGTGGCGGGCAGCGGCACGAGACGGGGAGCGGCGGCCGCGCGGCCGCCTGCGTGGCGCACGCGGCGGGGGGCATGGGGGCGGACGGATGGAGGAGAGGAGGTGGAAGGGAGGCCGGCGGCGAGTGGGTTGGGAGAGGAGAGGAGGTTGGGGATCTGGATCGGGCTGCGTGGTTTTTTTAGACAGGCGGGGGGTGGGTGGTCTGGGATGGTTGGTGGGGTGGGAGGTGGTGGTGGGGTGGGAGTGTGGATCGGGCCGGGGTGGACACGTTTGGTAGTAGCGTGGGGGTCTTACCTGTGCTACTACTACTTACTTAGTAGTAGCGCCGGTTTTATACCCCTCACTACTACTATGCCTATCCCGGAGACATTGTTGGAGACCATTTAGTAGCAGCGCGGGTTTATACCCCTCGCTACTACTATCAACTTAGTAGTAGCGTGGTTTTTATACCCCTCGCTACTACTAATTAGCAGTAGCGCCAATTTTTAAACCGCGCTACTGATAAACTTTTGTGTATAAGGTTTTCCCTAGTAATGGTATTTGTATTGTTGCTACTAAGGGTAAAATGATGGGTTTCGAACGCATTAATCAGTCTTACTTTGTCTACATTTTGTCATCATGCTTCAAGCGTTACTCTGTTTATTATGAACTTAAGGTAACGTATGCTGGATAGCAGTCGAGGGGTGGGGTTATAGTAGTAGATGGATGTCGGTCTACTTGTCTCAGACGTAATGCCTATATATTGATTATGCCATGAAAAATCATCATAACTAAGCCCTATTCTATCTTTTGCACAACATTAATTTGTTTACCCATCATTGATGTGCTCATGAGAGAGAGGCCTCTAGTGACGCTATGGCCCCCGGGTCCATTCACTTTATATTTACTAAACCCGTAGAAATACCTTGCTATAATTTATTTTATTTTATTTTCTTTTTATCTATCTACCACTATCAGATTTAATCCTTACAATTGGCTAGAACAAGGGGATTACAACCCTCTTGCCTTCGTTGGGTGCAAGTATTTGCTGTGTGTGTGTGTGCAAGTATCGCTTATCTTATTTGCGTGGTGTCTTCTATTGGTTCAATAAACCTTGGTTCTTAATTAAGAGAAATACTATCTGCTACTATACTACATCAGCCTTCCTCTTCGTGGAAAGCCCAACGTTATCACAAGTAGCACCGTGCCATGTTCTCGTCAGACAAGCCCATGCGTTCATTCCCTACTCGGCGCGCCAACGGAGGGTTTGCGCGTCCGCCATAGCGTTCGGATGCCAGACGGACCGCACCACCCCCAGTGAGGCAGCGGCAACACACCTTACAACGGATCCATGCGCATTTGGGTGGACGCAATGGATTCCGGATGCAAGGAGTTCAAGTGGTTCCGTTGGGTGGCCTCCTCCCGGCAGCGGCGAAGCGCAAGCCGGACAGTCATCTCTTCCTAGGGGCCGCGTGACATGAGCTCGGGCTGGAGGTGTAGGACTCGGATCCGCTGCCCACCATACCGAAGAAGGCTGAAGATTGCCGAATGGGAGCTTGGGTGATAGAGGAGAGTGGAGTGAAGTGGTTAGAGCATCTCCAGCCGTTGGCCCCCCAGGGGGCGCCTAAAATCGCTGCCTAGGGGTGAGCCGGCGCAAAAATTGGGCCTGGGGCGAGTTGGTCCCCAGCCGCCGGCCCCAGGGCCGCCCCCAGGCGCGTTTGATAATAAAATTTGTTTAGCAAAGTTCGGCACAGTTCGGCGAAGTTCGGCAAAACACGATAAATTTCGGCAAACTTAGGCATATATTAGACACGTTCGCCGGTTTTCATTACATAGGAAAATAGATAACTAATAAACTAAAAGAGAAACTGGCTGAACGCCGAGTAGTCGCCGTCGTCGCCGCCATCGTCGTTGTCGTCGTCGGACTTCTCCTCCTTGACGCGGCCGTCCCTGGTGGACCCCTGACCGGCGTCGCCAACGCGGGCTGGTGGCGGTGGCGCGTCGTCGTCGTCGCTGTCGCAGATGACGACGACCCCGCCTTCGTCGCGGCCGCGTCGGCGCTCCGCGAAGCGGAGCAGGACGGCGCACTGACGCTCATTCGCCTTCTCCAGGCGCTCCTTCTCCATCGCTATGGAGTCCCTGCGCGCCCATTCCAGGGCCGCGTCGTCATCGTCGAGCTCCGTCTTCACCGGCGCGGCCGGCTCCGTCTTCACCGCCGCGAGCCCCAGCTCTGTCTTCACCGGCGCGAGCCCGGCTCCCTCGCGGCGCAGCTATATAGCCGGCGGCCTCGCTTGCCTGTGCCCACACTAGCCCCGCCCCTCGCCGCCGCCCAGCCCCTCCTCTACCTCTCCCGAGCGTCACCGCTCAGCCCTTCCCTCTCCCTCTCTACCTCTCCCGAGCCCGTCGCCATGGCAAAGCGTTTCCCGTGTCAGCCTTCAACAATCAGGCCTCGGTTCCTGTGTGAACGCGTGGGAGGGAGGGGAGGCATCGGCGCGCCGTCCCGTGACGTGCCGCCCGTGAGGAATCAATGGCAAAGCTGACCGGCGGCAGCCTTGCCATTGATTCCCCGCGGGAACCGAGGCCGTTGGGGGATGACAAGGTGTCGTGTCGCTGACGCGGCTGGCTCGCGGGTTTTTCACGCCAAAACAGCTCGCCGTGGCGCCCCCGGGCGCCCCCAGCGCGCCTGGTTCGGCCTGGATCCGCCGGCGCTGTTTTCGGTCCAGGCCGACGAAAATCCCTGTTTTTTATGACCGATCACTGACCAGGCCATCCGTCCGGGCATATGAGGGGGGTTTGAGGCCCGGTTGTGGATGCTTTAGTACTTTTCACAAGTTGGCGCTGCTACCACCACATAAACCATGTTGTGGCAGTCGCCAATTCTGCCACCGGGAGCCCATCATGAGTAGCGTTTAGTTTAATCAGATCTCCATTGTAACAGATCCGAATATGTCTTCAACCATTGCTTTCTGAACATTTTTCAAAAGCCCAAAGTGAGACCAAACATCCTTCACATCACGACACCCAAATAGCGTATGTTGCACACCTTCGGCACCCACGGAACAACGAGGGCACTGGGGCATTGGCGCACTGAGGGAATATGCCGAACAGCTAGAACACAAAAACACGGTAGAACTCCATGAAGTACTTTTCATGCAAATTGTTTAATCTTACCCGGTACCTTAAGTTGCCATGCATCCTTCCATACCCTGTTTATGTGGACATTGCCATGTCCATCCGGCCTTGTGAGCCGAGAACCGAACTGGTGGTCCATCTCTCTCTAATAAGCGGACCGTACTAATTAAGAACGTGCTAGACCTTGTGTAATTCCATGCAATATATAAGTTAACTGAATTTGCAATTTGGATAAGTCGATTTTGTGCGAGAAAAATTGGTTAGGGCATGTATAATGGTTGATAAGACAATTTTATCTTAAGTCATGCATGTAATTTAGATATGACAAAAAAACATGTTCTACAATGGGTCATCTCTTAGTCTTATCTTCAATAACTAGCTATTCCTAAAAACGTGGTGAGACATATTGTGCTAAGAGATCACCTCTTGCCTTCTCTTAAATAAGAGAAGACAAGCTTTTTTTATGATTTCTCTCTCCTCCACCTCATCATTTATCCTACACTAGTAGAGTGTCTGTCCGTTGACACGGGCCTTAAAAAGTTTGAGAACGTTCCTGTGTTCATATTATAATCAATAGTTGATAATGGGTTATTCATAGCATTACTATGCCTTGCAGGTTGGTTGTCACTGATTGCATATCAAATTTCACATGTATAGAAAATATAGCCAATAACATGCAAAAAGTAATTGAAATCCACTTCACTTGCAATGTATTTTGATAAAAAAATATACTTCGATCGCATTTACTATCCGATCTAATGCACAAAATAAAGAAAGTGGTTCAAAAACATAGAACTCTTTGTTGTGCATTACAAATGATAGGTGGCACATGGATGCATTTTTATGCTTAAGACCAATCATCTCATGAAAGCATATCTATTGTTATTATCCATTCATAGCTTGGACATGCCCCATATCTACTTTTCTTGGCCCAAAATTACTTAAGCCACTCCAGATGCGCTCAACTTCTAGGATACCCCTTCTTCGAAGGCCATGAAAATAGGCATCCCGTAAGATTGTTCACGATCATAAATGGCATTTATAATTATTTGATATTTTCATATACAATGTCTGAATAGTAAAGTTTATAAATGCAGTACTTTAAAATAACTAATGCTCCTGGTATCCATAGAGCTAGAATACATAAATACAAATAATTAGAGGCATGCAACTCAACATTATATGGCCCCATGTAACCCTTGTAAATTTTGCGTTTAATTGTTTTGAAGTAGGCTTTTAACCTAGTGTTTTCCTGAGAAAAGATATTTATGTGAAATAAACACTGCTCAAGATAGCATTGTGAGCTGGTTCATGCTAAGATCATGCCAACTTTCACAAGGATATCGGAAATGACCACTCCAGCTAGTATATTATCCAAGGATAAGAAATCCTATTCTACACATAGCAAACCTATATCATTTTTAGTATGAATTAAGGCTTGACATTCCACTTTGGCTTATATTTTGTTCAATCTGTATACATGGAAGATAATATTGTATTTATAAATCACAACTTGTATCATTATTAGTGACATTGAATCATAAGATAGATAAGCAAATTCAAGGTTATCATCTCATATGCATGCCTCTGTGACTTAGTACATACCTCGTGGCTTTGGCTTGTAAAATGGCAGAAGTAACTTCACTCGTCGTGTTCAAGCGTTGCGAAACATCCAATAGTTCCCTGTATATACAGAATTATACATCTTCACAAATACAAAGAAATAATCATAAGTGCTACAACTTTTTCTAATTCCCTGAGAACGGCTTGCTGTAGAATTACCAAAAATATTAGATACAAATCAAATGTAACATCACAACATGTTATTTAACAGAATGGTATACCAGAAAAAAAAATGTAGCTAATAGCAGAAACTACATTGTGACAAAACCTAAAGATCATGTGAAAGAAAAAAGAAAATAGAAACTTCTGATCATCAAGTAAAAGTTCAGGGAGTCGCTGGAACATGGAGAGTTGACCAGAAATTGAAATATATGAGGCCCATGTGAAATTGGAGTTTAATATCTTGGCACTATGTAGTTAACTCTTAACTGTAACAGTTCACTTATCTAAAAAACTGCAGCACTTCATACATTGAAAGCTTTAGAATTGCTGTAAGCAATATAGAAGATGTTTGTGTTGTAGTCCAACAATACATTTACTAACACTTGGAAAAATGTTATCTCTTTTATCTCTACTCTTCATAGTATTGATAGCACAATCTGAATGCTCTTCCACATAACATCGACTCGTACATAACCAGGTATACTGACTTCACATTTTCCAGACAAATTAACATAAGAGAAATTACAGTTTTGTGTTCAAATGTGAGAAGTATACCTGAGTATCCCGAGAGAATCTATTACTTCGTACCAGCTCAGAGTTGTCACTGTTATCATTCCGAAACTTTATCCAGAGAAAAATATTGATTGCATATATGCACGCAGATGCCGCACCCAGAATAGAAAAATAGACAGTTAGGCAAGTAGCATTATATAGAATAGAAGCACATAGAAGACAAATGAAAACATCAGCAAACCACACCAACCAAATGAAAAGAGAGAGGCGAAAAACTGATGTTGAGCACCTTCATGGTGAGCACCCACGCGGCCCCTTGAGCCCCCAGCAGCTTCTCCTTGCATCACCATGAGGAGGTATGGTGGTGGGATGTAAGACGAAAATAAACTAGACGAAAATAAACCGTGGACGCAATCCTACCAACTGCTCCATTAGGAGTAGAGATTAAAAGGCAATTTGACAATGCATAGGTATAGAGCAACGATCCAACTAAAAACCTGTTAAAAATTAAGATTAATTCGATGCATTTAAGAAATTCTCGCACAATATCAAAAATATTGTCTTTAGCTTCATTCACATGATATCTGAGCAAGTGTAATAAAAATGTTTTCCTCACCGGCCTTCGGGTCCGCTAGCTTTCATGCCAACCATGGTGGCCAACCTCGGCCCAAGCTTCGACTTCTTTGGCTGTAGATGCCTCGCTCACTCGGAAACACCATGACAGCCACCGTCCACCCTACCTTGCCTACCGACATGGTCGCCATTGCCGGCATCACTTTCCTATCCTGCCCCGGGTTGCCGACTACCTCTCTCACGGGACCCGCTCCAACCCCTACACGGGAGCCGTAGCCAAACGTCCGCCATCAGCACGCCACCACCCTGAAGCTTGACATGAGTACAACAGGGGTATATATATGCCAGTGATTCAACATTAATCATGTCAAACATACATCGTTCGAATCTTCATGCACATTAAGAAAAATTGTTGATTTTTGCTACCTTTAAACCATTATTCCTATTCATCTTCATTATCCTCCTCTTCTCCAACTATTTGTACCTTCCCTATCCAAGCTTGCCGCAACCATCAATGGCCCATCCGGGTCAAAATACCCCAACCTTCTACATACACACTATGAATTTTTAGGTATTCTTTGCTATTTTCTTCTCCTTTCAAAGTGTCCAAACAATAATATCAATGTAGAAGTAATTAGTGTAAACTTCATTATGCTCGCTCAGGACACAACGACCACAAACTCTGTCGTCTAGCCTACATGATGTGCGTCCACTCCCACAATTTTGCCGCTTACTCCGGCGAGGCCGCCATTACTTCCAAATATTTTGTCTGGATTATTTGCCACCAAGGAGAAATTGGCATACTGCGCATGAACATATGTGATAGAAGTTCCTTTGATTTGACACTGCATAGGTAGAGCAACATGAAAAATAAAATGCTTCTCATCTTTAGACTTCTGTAGTTTCAAAAAATGGCGATAAACATACCAAAAAAATTATACTCCCGCCCATCGAATAAGATTCGTGCATTAAGGAACACCACAGAGTATGGAATCAAAAAAACTAACAACAGGCGACAACGACAGATGGCTACCTTATTGCGTTGGAAGTGAGTGGCATCAGCTGCCGCATGGATGCACGAAACAGTCCCGACCATGCACATCTATCCGAGAAACATTGGGTCACAACAATGGTGTTGGTACCTTGACCAACGATGCAATCGCGTTGAGAAGTGTGCAATCCAACTTCCCGTGGCCATCCTCGGGCACTGCCTCGACACACTCCTCTAAACCCACCGTGTATTCCGAACAACATCCTCCCCGCTTCCCCAGCGCGATGGCTGACCACCGTAACTTCTCTAGAACGAACCGGTCCAAAGGCGCTGCCGACAACGTCATCCCTGTGGCGCTACTCCTTTCTTCTCGTGCCTCTTGCCCCATTCACCTCCTCCTTCCTATGAAATTTTAGTAACAAGGTACATTTCAGTAATCAGTAAAAAAATGCAGATTTTAGTACAAGAAAAATGAGTATCTTGACAAAGTTTTCGTAGAAATCAAATTACCGTACAATACAATATTTTAGTACCTGCTGAAAACAATAGCACAAGGGCAATCATCCGAATAATATCATCAGAAGTATGAAATTGAACCTTTAGTTGCACCAGGTGACTACCCTTGTCATCTCAAGATCCAAGCCTCTCCTCTTATCCTCTTCTCCGAGCATGCACTGAAAACTGCAAAAAAAAATGCAGATGTACATTTGTGAGCTGAAATAGTGGGTCTCAAACCAACCTTCATCAATACATCTGATTTGAACTATATGGTCGATTATGTACATGGTCCAGATTGGCTCATGATGAGAACTTAAATATTGGGTTAGCCTTTACCATATGTTTTTTGAATAAGAAAATCATAAGCATCAGCACCTACTACGTGGAAGACAAATCCCTTTAGAAAAGTTTGGCATGTAATTATGATATTATCCTAGCTTCTTTATGATTCAGAATTCAATAGTATTCTGGCCAATATGAATAGCATCTCAAGGACCTAGATAAATACCTGGACCAAAACTCAATGAAGAATAACATCAGTGCAAACTAAACATGAAAATTTTGAACTCCCTGACTTTATGTCAGTACAGTAGTAATAGTAGTACAAGCGCTGGTAGAAAATGTAACTCTCAAGGTGCATATAGATATGCTAGTACTATCTTGCTGCTAGAAAATGTAGCAATCAAAGTATATATATATATATATATATATATATATATACATATATATATATATATATATTTGAAAAATACATCCTACCATTAGGTGGTAGTTACCTTCATCTTTTTTGCCGTCTGATTGCTTGAGATGTGTGCGGCTCCTAACGGGTTGCGGGTAAAATAAAGCAGGATATATTTTCCTGCTCGGATCTCCACCTTCCTATTTTCTTGGGCTAGCCCCGTATATCGCTTGACATAAAACCATGCAACGCTAATCCCTTTCTCTCTCAGAGCTCTTTCTCTCTCTCCATGTTTCTCGGTCAAAATCTTCACTTAAAGCTGGATCGGAAAAAATCATTAGAAACAGAAGGTATGCGACATGCATCTACACAAACATCGTGTAAATCGATTGTTAATTGTTCCTAATTTCCATCTTATACAGGGGTCACGGGCAACGTTGATGGCTGATGGGATTAGGAGCATGGATGTATGTTCCAACGTATTCATCCAGAGGACCCAATCTTTAATATTCCTCCTAGTCGATTTATAATATAATCAGATTTTTTATGATCATGGATTAGGACCATGTTCCAAGGCGTTCATCTAGCCGATACATCAACCATGCATCTAGAAAAACACATCCGTCGTGTAAGATTGCGATGCGCAACGACCACCAATATAAGATTGTTATGGTGCGGCGGCGGTGACAACGATTTACGGCGGCACACGCCGACGAGCGACTACTCTATGAGGTAGCATAGACGACTACATACTACTGCACATCTCGGATGGCTCACCGGCGAGGCGAACGGCGGCTGCGTCGCAATACTGTTTATGGCCGACATGTGACTGCTCCAGCACGGCAGCGACGGCGACGACGGCGATGTACATATACTCACAGTATATACTACATCGTGAGAGATGGTGATGTATGAGAAGGAAGAACATGCGTACATGCATTGATAGAAACAACATGTGTATATGGTGTTTCAAACCAACCGCTCAGGAGTCCATGAAGCCATGAATGTATTTGTATTTAGCGTATCCATCAACGTACATACTGATATTTATATATACTCCATATTTCCTTTTCTAAAAAAATATACTCCATATTTTGTACTATGAGATATACGACATACTATCCTCTTTTTATGATACTCCATACTGTTATTTTATTTTTGCGGGGGTACTCCATACTATATTTTTTTCTATGAAGTACATACCACGTACTTCATACTCCATATTATATTTTTTTAGGGTTACTCCATACTATATTCTTGGCTCTTCGGCATACTCCATACTTTTTTGCACACTCATTTACTATGAAGTACATGCATCCTGATACTTCATACTCCATACTCCATACTCCAGAACTTCATACTCCATCTAAATAGCAAGTATATATTCTAGGATTAAATTTTTGAGTATACATTATGGACAATCAGAACACTGGGAAAATATTGTGTCTATACATTTAAGTTTTGGAGCACATATAGAACTATGATCTCTTTAGATTTAAGGAGCACGTATATAATAAGCATTTTTTACATCATGTGTACGTACATTGTATGGGCAGTACGTGTCCAGCTAGGTTGTTTTAAAATCAATGTCTCCTAGTGGATAGCTACTCGCACTTATCCATTCGGTGAGGTCTGCTGCATGCAGCCCTGAAATTAGCAGGTTGTTGCTAATACGTTGGCTGGTAAAACATTTTAACTAAATGATTAAATTAGGCTTGAACACTAACGGGTTTTTTGGCACCCACCAACCCAATTGGTGCTACGGCTTGAGGGACACGTGGAGGCCAAACAATTAGGTGGTAACTACCATTGCTTGTAGATAAAATTTGTCCTATAGTGATGCTATTCATCACCTAGGGTGCAGAATATGTTATTCTTCACCCGAGTTAATCTTACGATCACTTCATAATTAAATTACA
Source organism: Triticum aestivum (assembly GCF_018294505.1). NCBI lineage: Eukaryota > Viridiplantae > Streptophyta > Magnoliopsida > Poales > Poaceae > Triticum > Triticum aestivum. Next base: position 77,351,538 of record NC_057797.1, read on the forward strand.
TTTGGAATTCAAATAGTTACATTCATATTGATTCATTACGTAAAATTTGGTATAAGAAAATAAAAATATAGGTCATAAGACAAGAAAATTTGGAGTTTATGTATATTTTACCCTATGTTTTTACGTTTGTAATTTTACATAACATAAAATATTTTTACGGCGATTATATATTTTCTTACGGTCTCTTTTTACGTCAGAAATAAGACAAAACTTACGGAACATAAAATTTCAGTGTATTGGTGGTAAAATAGAGGGGGGTGAAAAATAACTATTCCTCACCCAGAGTGTCGAATAGTCAATCCCAATTTGAAAGCACAATAAGACCTCATAGCCTATAAAAAGAAAAGAAAAAAGATCAAACCATTGGCGAGAACTTCTGATTGCAGCTCTGAGAGAGCTCTAATCTATTTGTAATTTGCATAGAAATAAAATCAATCAAACTGGAAAACATCACTTTAGGCTGGGTATGCACTACATCTCGACATAAGCATGCTTTTAGTTTGTATCACCAGGTTCCAAGTTTGCATTGCGAAAATAAAATCATAAAGATGAACCTCATGTCTGGAACGACCTGCCGTGACTTGGGAGCTGATTGTGTGTGCACCAAGTCCAGCAGGAGACAAGCAACACTGGCATTTCTAAATATTGTTGAAAGCATGTATGACAACCGTTCACCAGATATCAAATCCATACATAATAGGAAATAACCTGGATTCGGAACAGTACCTGGTCATCTCTAGAATTTCACCGTCATAATGAACATGCAAAAAAAGCAAACACAAATAGCAGAATGGCCAAAGATAATATTGACCAACAGGAGATGGTCACATGTTTTTGAATATTTACATCACCTTGTCAAAGCAAAATAGACAGGTAGATAGGAGAGCCAACCCTCAGCTGCTAAGTTGGCCATGAAATTTTATATGCATAGCAACAAGATGACCATAGCATATTGGGAGAAAAAATACAGACATTTTCATTATTTACTGGAAAAAATTAAAACTGAATAAGCCCTTTTATTACTGTTGTCCCTAAAGTACTGAATTAACCGGCTCTACTCCCTCCCCGACCAAGTCCTTTTATTACTTTTGTTTAGAAAGAAGCATACCGCCATTTATATTTTCCAGCTCCCTTTCCAAATGAATCACATACTAACTTCGGTTATCTTGTGGACCCGACCACTTCTCTACTATGCCCACAGACCCGTGTTGGGGAACATTGCAGAAAACAAAAAATTTCCTACTCGTTTCACCAAGATCATCTAGGAGTTCATCTAGCAACGAGTGATTAGATGCATCTACATACCTTTGTAGATAGCGCACGGAAGCGTTCAAAAGAACGGTGATGATGTAGTCGTACTCGACGTGATCCAAATCACCGATGACCAGCGCCGAACGGACGGCACCTCCGCGTTCAACACACGTACGGAACAGCCACGTCTCCTCCTTCTTGATCCAGCAAGGGAGGGAGGAGAGGTTGAGGGAGATGGCACCAGCAGCAGCACGACGGCGTGGTGTTGATGGAGCTGCAGTACTCCGGCAGAGCTTCGCTAAGCACTATGGAGAAGGAGGAGGTGTTGGGGAGGGAGAAGGAGGCAACCAAAGGCCAAGGCGTTCAGGTATGAAGTCCCTCCTCTCCCCCACTATATATAGGATAGCCAAGGGGGGGTGGCCGGCCCTAGGAGATCCAATCTCCTAGGGGGTGCGGCGGCCAAGGGGGTTTCCCTCCCCCCCAAGGCACCTAGGAGGTGCCTTCCCCTCCTAGGACTCTTCCCCCTTCAAACCCTAGGCGCATGGGCCTATGTGGGGCTGGTGCCCTTGGCCCATTAGGCCAAGGCGCACCCCCTTACAGCCCATGTGGCCCCCCGGGACAGGTGGACCCACCCGGTGGACCCCCGGGACCCTTCCGGTGGTCCCGGTACAATACCGATAACCCCGAAACTTGTCCCGATGCCCGAAACAGGACTTCCCATATATAAATCTTTACCTCCGGACCATTCCGGAACTCCTCGTGACGTCCGGGATCTCATCCGGGACTCCGAACAACATTCGGGTTACTGCATATACATATCCCTACAACCCTAGCGTAACTGAACCTTAAGTGTGTAGACCCTACGGGTTCGGGAGACAAGCAGACATGACCGAGACGACTCTCCGGTCAATAACCAACAGTGGGATCTGGATACCCATGTTGGCTCCCACATGCTCCATGATGATCTCATCGGATGAACCACGATGTCGAGGATTCAATCAACCCCGTACGCTATTCCCTTTGTCTATCGATATGTTACTTGCCCGAGATTCGATTGTCGGTATCCCAATACCTCGTTCAATCTCGTTACCGGCAAGTCACTTTACTCGTACCGTAATGCATGATCCCGTGACCAGACACTTGGTCACTCTGAGCTCATTATGATGATGCATTACCGAGTGGGCCCAGTGATACCTCTCCGTCATACGGAGTGACAAATCCCAGTCTTGATCCATGTCACCCAACAGACACTTTCGGAGATACCCGTAGTCTACCTTTATAGTCACCCAGTTACGTTGTGACGTTTGGCATACCCAAAGCACTCCTACGATATCCGGGAGTTACACGATCTCATGGTCTAAGGAAAAGATACTTGACATTGGAAAACTTTAGCAAACGAACTATACGATCTTGTGCTATGTTTAGGATTGGGTCTTGTCCATCACATCATTCTCCTAATGATGTGATCTCGTTATCAATGACATCTAGTGTCCATAGTCAGGAAACCATGACTATCTGTTGATCAACGAGCTAGTCAACTAGAGGCTCACTAGGGACATGTTGGTGTCTGTTATTCACACATGTATTACGATTTCCGGATAACACAATTATAGCATGAATAAAGACAATTATCATGAACAAGGAAATATAATAATAATGCTTTTATTATTGCCTCTAGGGCATATTTCCAACAGTCTCCCACTTGCACTAGAGTCAATAATCTAGTTACATTCTGATGAATCGAACACCCATGGAATTCTGGTGTTGATCATGTTTTGCTCTAGGGGGAGGTTTAGTCAACGGATCTGCTACATTCAGGTCCGTATGTACTTTACAAATCTCTATGTCTCCATCTTGAACATTTTCACGAATGGAGTTGAAGCGACGCTTGATGTGCCTTGTCTTCTTGTGAAACCTGGGCTCCTTGGCAAGTGCAATAGCTCCAGTGTTGTCACAGAAGAGCTTGATCGGCCCCGACGCATTGGGTATGACTCCTAGGTCGGTGATGAACTCCTTCACCCATATTGCTTCATGTGCTGCCTCCGGGGCTGACATGTACTCCGCTTCACATGTAGATCCCGCCACGACGCTTTGCTTGCAACTGCAGCAGCTTACTGCCCCACCATTCAAAATATACACGTATCCGGTTTGTGACTTAGAGTCATCCAGATCTGTGTCGAAGCTAGCGTCGACGTAACCCTTTACGACGAGCTCTTCGTCACCTCCATAAACGAGAAACATTTCCTTAGTCCTTTTCAGGTACTTCAGGATATTCTTGACCGCTGTCCAGTGTTCCTTGTCGGGATTACTTTGGTACCTTCCTACCAAACTGACGGCAAGGTTAACATCAGGTCTGGTACACAGCATGGCATACATAATAGAACCTATGGCTGAGGCATAGGGGATGACGCTCATCTCTTCTATATCTTCTGTCGTGGTCGGACATTGAGCTGAGCTCAATTTCATACCTTGTGACACAGGCAAGAACCCCTTCTTGGATTGATCCATATTGAACTTCTTCAATATCTTATCAAGGTATGTGCTTTGTGAAAGACCTATGAGGCGTCTCGATCTATCTCTATAGATTTTGATGCCTAATATATAAGCAGCTTCTCCAAGGTCCTTCATTGAAAAACTTTTATTCAAGTAGGCCTAGATGCTGTCCAAGAGTTCTATATCATTTCCCATCAAAAGTATGTCATCTACATATAATATGAGAAATGCTACAGAGCTCCCACTCACTTTCTTGTAAACGCAGGCTTCTCCATAAGTCTGTGTAAACCCAAACGCTTTGATCATCTCATCAAAGCGAATGTTCCAACTCCGAGATGCTTGCACCAACCCATAAATCGAGCGTTGGAGCTTGCACACTTTGTCAGCATTCTTAGGATCGACAAAACCTTCCGGCTGCATCATATACAATTCTTCCTTAAGGAAACCATTAAGGAATGCCGTTTTGACGTCCATTTGCCATATTTCGTAATCATAGAATGCGGCAATTGCTAACATGATTCGGACGGACTTCAGCTTCGCTACCGGTGAGAAAGTCTCATCGTAGTCAACCCCTTGAACTTGTCGATAACCCTTAGCGACAAGCCGAGCTTTATAGATGGTCACATTACCATCCGCGTCTGTCTTCCTCTTAAAGATCCATTTATTTTCTATGGCTCGCCGCTCAACGGGCAAGTCAGTCAAAGTCCATACTTTGTTTTCATACATGGATCCTATCTCGGATTTCATGGCTTCTAGCCATTTGTCGGAATCCGGGCCCGCCATCGCTTCTTCATAGTTCGAAGGTTCGCCGTTGTCTAACAGCATGATTTCCAAGACAGGGTTGCCGTACCACTCTGGTGCGGAACGTGTCCTTGTGGACCTTCGAATTTCAGTAGGAGCTTGATCAGAAGTATCTTGATCATTATCATTAACTTCCTCTCTATTCGGTGCTGGCACCTCAGGAACATTTTCTTGAGTTGCGCCATTTTCCGGTTCAAGAGGCAATACTTCATCAAGCTCTACTTTCCTCCCACTTACTTCTTTCGAGAGAAACTCTTTCTCCAGAAAGGACCCATTCTTGGCAACAAAGATCTTGCCTTCGGATCTGAGGTAGAAGGTGTACCCAATAGTTTCTTTTGGGTATCCTATGAAGACGCATTTTTCCGACTTGGGTTCGAGCTTTTCAGGTTGAAGTTTCTTGACATAAGCATCGCATCCCCAAACTTTTAGAAACGACAGCTTAGGTTTCTTCCCAAACCATAATTCATACGGTGTCGTCTCAACGGATTTCGACGGAGCCCTATTTAAAGTGAATGCGGCAGTCTCTAAAGCATAGCCCCAAAAGGAAAGCGGTAAATCGGTAAGAGACATCATAGATCGCACCATATCTAATAGAGTGCGATTACGACGTTCGGACACACCATTACGCTGAGGTGTTCCAGGCGGCGTGAGTTGTGAAACTATTCCACATTTTCTTAAGTGTGTGCTAAACTCGTGACTCAAGTATTCTCCTCCACGATCTGATCGCAGAAACTTGATTTTGCTGTCACGTTGATTTTCAACCTCACTCTGAAATTCCTTGAACTTTTCAAAGGTTTCAGACTTGTGTTTCATTAAGTAGATATACCCATACCTACTTAAATCATCAGTGAGGGTGAGAACATAACGATAGCCACCGCGAGCCTCAACACTTATTGGACCGCACACATCGGTATGTATGATTTCCAATAAGTCGGTTGCTCGCTCCATTGTTCCTGAGAACGGAGTCTTGGTCATTTTACCCATAAGGCATGGTTCGCACGTGTCAAATGATTCATAATCAAGAGACTCTAAAAGTCCATCAGCATGGAGCTTCTTCATGCGTTTGACACCTATGTGACCAAGGCGGCAGTGCCACAGGTATGTGGGACTATCATTATTAACCTTACTTCTTTTGGTACTCACATTATGAATATGTGTAGCATCACGTTCGAGATTCATAAGGAATAAACCATTCACCATAGGAGCATGACCATAAAACATATCTCTCAAAAAAATGGAACAACCATTATTCTCAGATTTAAAAGAGTAGCCATCTCGAATTAAACGAGATCCCGATACAGTGTTCATGCTCAAAGCTGGCACTAAATAACAATTATTAAGGTTTAAAACTAATCCCGAAGGGAGATGCAGAGGCAGCATGCCGACGGCGATCACATTGACCTTGGAACCATTCCCGACGCGCATCGTCACCTCGTCCTTTGCCAGTTTCCGTTTATTCTGCAGCCCCTGCTTTGAGTTACAAATGTGAGCAACTGCACCGGTATCAAATACCCAGGAGCTACTACGGGCACTAGTAAGGTACACATCAATTACATGTATATCACATATACCTTTTGTTTTGCCGGCCTTCTTATCCGCTAAGTACTTGGGGCAGTTCCGCTTCCAGTGACCGCTTCCCTTGCAATAAAAGCACTCAGTCTCGGGCTTGGGTCCATTCTTTGGCTTCTTCCCGGCAGCTTGCTTGCCGGGCTCGGCAACCTCCTTGCCGTCCTTCTTGAAGTTCTTTTTACCCTTGCCTTTCTTGAACTTAGTGGTTTTATTGACCATCAACACTTGATGTTCCTTCCTGACTTCTACCTCTGCTGATTTCAGCATAGCAAATACTTCAGGAATGGTCTTTTCCATCCCCTGCATATTGAAGTTCATCACAAAGCTCTTGTAGCTTGGTGGAAGCGACTGGAGGATTCTGTCAATGACCGCATCATCCGGGAGATTAACTCCCAGCTGAGTCAAGCGGTTATGCAACCCAGACATAGTGAGTATGTGCTCACTGACAGAACTGTTTTCCTCCATCTTACAGCTGAAGAATTTGTCGGAGACTTCATATCTCTCGACCCGGGCATGAGCTTGGAAAACCATTTTCAGCTCTTCGAACATCTCATATGCTCCATGTCTCTCAAAACGCTTTTGGAGCCCCGGCTCTAGGCTGTAAAGCATGCCGCACTGAACGAGGGAGTAGTCATCGGAACGTGTCTGCCAAGCGTTCATAACATCTTGTTCTGCAGGGAGAACAGGTGCGTCACCAAGCGGTGCTTGTAGGACATAATCTTTCTTGGCAGCTATGAGGATGATCCTCAGGTTCCGGACCCAGTCCGTATAGTTGCTGTCATCGTCTTTCAGCTTAGTTTTCTCTAGGAACGCGTTGAAGTTGAGGACTACGTCGGCCATTTGATCTACAAGACATATTGCAAAGATTTTAGACTAAGTTCATGATAATTAAGTTCAACTAATCAAATTATTAGTGAACTCCCACTTAGATTAGACATCCCTCTAGTCATCTAAGTATTACATGATCCGAGTTAACTAGACCGTGTCCGATCATCACGTGAGACGGACTAGTCAACGTCGGTGAACATCTTCATGTTGATCGTATCTTCTATACGACTCATGCTCGACCTTTCGGTCTTCTGTGTTCCGAGGCCATGTCTGTACATGCTAGGCTCGTCAAGTCAACCTAAGTGTTTGCATGTGTAAATCTGTCTTACACCCGTTGTATGTGAACGTCTGAATAAAACACCCGATCATCACGTGGTGTTTTGAAACAGCGAACTGTCGCAACGGTGCACAGTTAGGGGGAACACTTCTTGAAATTAGTATGAGGGATCACCTTATTTACTACCGTCGTTCTAAGTAAACAAGATGCAAAACATGATAAACATCACATGCAATCAAATAATAAACGTGACATGATATGGCCAATATCACACAGCTCCTTTGATCTCCATCTTGGGGCTCCATGATCATCTTGTCACCGGCTTGACACCATGATCTCCATCATCATGATCTCCATCATCGTGTCTCCATGAAGTTGCTCGCCAACTATTACTTCTACTACTATGGCTAACGCGTTTAGCAATAAAGTAAAGTAATTTACATGGCGTTTCTCGATGACACGCAGGTCATTAAAAGAATAAAGACAACTCCTATGGCTCCTGCCGGTTGTCATACTCATCAACATGCAAGTCGTGAATCCTATTACAATAGCATGAACATCTCATACATCACATATAGATCATTCATCATTCATCACAAATTTGGCCATATCATATCACAAACCACTTGCTGCAAGTTTTACGTGGCTGAATTAGGGTTCTAGCAAGAACGTTTTCTTACCTACGTTAAAGCCACAACGTGATTTGTCAACTTCTATTTACCCTTCATAAGGACCCTGTTCATCGATTCCGCTCCAACTAAAGTAGGAGAGACAGACACCCGCCAGCCACCTTATGCAACTAGTGCATGTTAGTCGGTGGAACCGGTCTCACGTAAGCGTACGTGTAAGGTTGGTCCGGGCCGCTTCATCCCACAATACCGCTGAAGCAAGAAAGGACTAGTAACGGCAAGAAAGTTGACAAATCTACGCCCACAACAAATTGTGTTCTACTCGCGCAAGAAGAACTACGCATAGACCTAGCTCTGATACCACTGTTGGGGAACGTTGCAGAAAACAAAAAATTTCCTACTCGTTTCACCAAGATCATCTAGGAGTTCATCTAGCAACGAGTGATTAGATGCATCTACATACCTTTGTAGATCGCGCACGGAAGCGTTCAAAAGAACGGTGATGATGTAGTCGTACTCGACGTGATCCAAATCACCGATGACCAGCGCCGAGCGGACGGCACCTCCGCGTTCAACACACGTACGGAACAGCCACATCTCCTCCTTCTTGATCCAGCAAGGGAGGGAGGAGAGGTTGAGGGAGATGGCACCAGCAGCAGCACGACGGCGTGGTGTTGATGGAGCTGCAGTACTCCGGCAGAGCTTCGCTAAGCACTATGGAGAAGGAGGAGGTGTTGGGGAGGAAGAAGGAGGCAACCAAAGGCCAAGGTGTTCAGGTATGAAGTCCCTCCTCTCCCCCACTATATATAGGATAGCCAAGGGGGGGTGGCCGGCCCTAGGAGATCCAATCTCCTAGGGGGTGCGGCGGCCAAGGGGGTTTCCCTCCCCCCCAAGGCACCTAGGAGGTGCCTTCCCCTCCTAGGACTCTTCCCCCTTCAAACCCTAGGCGCATGGGCCTATGTGGGGATGGTGCCCTTGGCCCATTAGGCCAAGGCGCACCCCCTTACAGCCCATGTGGCCCCCCGGGACAGGTGGACCCACCCGGTGGACCCCCGGGACCCTTCCGGTGGTCCCGGTACAATACCGATAACCCCGAAACTTGTCCCGATGCCCGAAACAGGACTTCCCATATATAAATATTTACCTCCGGACCATTCCGGAACTCCTCGTGACGTCCGGGATCTCATCCGGGACTCCGAACAACATTCGGGTTACTGCATATACATATCCCTACAACCCTAGCGTAACTGAACCTTAAGTGTGTAGACCCTACGGGTTCGGGAGACAAGCAGACATGACCGAGACGACTCTCTGGTCAATAACCAACAGCGGGATCTGGATACCCATGTTGGCTCCCACATGCTCCACGATGATCTCATCGGATGAACCACGATGTCGAGGATTCAATCAACCCCGTACGCTATTCCCTTTGTCTATCGATATGTTACTTGCCCGAGATTCGATCGTCGGTATCCCAATACCTCGTTCAATCTCGTTACCAGCAAGTCACTTTACCCGTACCGTAATGCATGATCCCGTGACCAGACACTTGGTCACTCTGAGCTCATTATGATGATGCATTACCGAGTGGGCCCAGTGATACCTCTCCGTCATACGGAGTGACAAATCCCAGTCTTGATCCATGTCACCCAACAGACACTTTCGGAGATACCCGTAGTCTACCTTTATAGTCACCCAGTTACGTTGTGACGTTTGGCATACCCAAAGCACTCCTACGATATCCGGGAGTTACACGATCTCATGGTCTAAGGAAAAGATAATTGACATTGGAAAACTTTAGCAAACGAACTATACGATCTTGTGCTATGTTTAGGATTGGGTCTTGTCCATCACATCATTCTCCTAATGATGTGATCTCGTTATCAATGACATCCAGTGTCCATAGTCAGGAAACCATGACTATCTGTTGATCAACGAGCTAGTCAACTAGAGGCTCACTAGGGACATGTTGGTGTCTGTTATTCACACATGTATTACGATTTCCGGATAACACAATTATAGCATGAATAAAGACAATTATCATGAACAAGGAAATATAATAATAATGCTTTTATTATTGCCTCTAGGGCATATTTCCAACAACCCGCCCCCTCCATCTCAGAGGAGAACATCACCGCCATCTGCATAAGGTTGTCGGAGCCCTCTGTCAGCTAAAATATTTCATAAATAAGCAATGCGACAATTTTTTGTATATAAATGAGTAGCTGACTTGAGTATATGTTGAAGTAGGAATGTTGCACGATGATTCATTTAGTGAAGCGCACACCTGCACATGCACGAACAGATCAGTCTTGGAAATTGTTTGTTGAGTAGCTAGAAATTTCCATTCACTCTAGCTACTCAGCACATCCTGTTGGAAATATGAGCAAATTACTACGAGATTTAATCCAAATAAACAGAAGATAAATCATGACCACAGCACCAAGGATTAACCAATCATGCGAACTAGCATAGCAGATGAACATATCACATCTAGGACACATACTAGAAGCATGAATTCTACCATGATCTCGAACAGGAAGGATAGAATCACATACGGTGCAGTGGGTGCAGCACCGCCGGCGTTAACGTTGTCGCCCATGTCGTCGAGGACGAGGTTACCGAGGTTGGGAAAGAAGTCGTCGTTCACGAAGTCGTCGCTGCCAGCAGTCGCGCAAGTGCGCTCCCCAAAAACCCGATTGCCCCTCTCCCGTACAGGATCACAAGAGGCGGGGTTCCGGAGGCCTGCTATCCCTTCTCGCGGTGCACGCCGGAAGGAGGGATGGAGAAGACTTGCTTGGCGGCGCAATGATCTGGAACGGTGGTGAGAAACCATACGAAGCGGCGGCGGCTAGGGTAGACGTCTGCCTGACTATATAGTGCAGGCCGGGTAGATCGTGGGAGTAAACCCCACGTCCGAGTTGTCACAATCCAAAAGAATCAGAAACGGTTCATATTAATTAATGACTCATTAATTTTCCCATGGAGCAAAAATATAGACAACGTTCATAGCTCTGTCCTCGGCTCGGCTCAATCCCGCAACCCGCGGCGCGGCGCGGCGCGACGCGTCGTGACGAGGCGTGGCGAGCGAGGAGGAGGAGCGCGCGTGTAGGTCTCCTCTTCTCATGCTCATACAAGTGGTAGAAGAGCTCACCTTATAAAGAGGTGCAACTCTCTCTCAACTTTCAGGGTGGGACTAAACTTTAGCCTCACTCACTACACTCACATGTGTGCATGAATGGGCCAAGAGAATTTCAGAATTTTAGTTGGGCTTTGGGCCAAAGGCCTACTAGCAAAATTCCAACAATGCCCCACAAAGTCTAATTGGCACATCTCATCATTTAGTTCCAAAACATTGTTTTATATATCGGTGCTTAGTGGAGACTGTGAAGTTGAACTTTCAGTTAGAAATTTATGCTATACTAGATCACAACTTGAATAGTGGACTATGCCTTGAACTAGAAGTTTTCTGTGAAACTAGTTTCACACAAATTCTGGACCGATACTGGGCTGCCGCAAGGCTTCCCCACGGGTGGAGCGTATACGTCATACTCCAGGGCCTTTCATGAATTTATTAGAGAACACCCAATTCTCACAGACTGCGACGTTAACAGTCAAATTCATATAGGTGTGTTCCTCAGAAGATGTTCTGCAGGACAACATCTCTGCTTACCCGAATAAGCCACTTGGAACACATTAAGATAAGTATCAACCTGCCATGCAGATCAGGAGAGTATTGCATCTTCACGGAGTGGGATAATTAATATAGGGATACTCTCCTCCCAGCTGACCAACAGCTTGTCTCCCACTTCTACTTCACCGGATCTCCGATCACATAGAGTGGGTTACCACTATGGACAACTCATGCGGTGGGTCTCAAACCCATCTCCATCGATGCATTATCTATCACATTACGTGATAGACCCTTTGTGAAGGGATCTGCCAAGTTTTTCGACGTTTGGATATAATCCAACGTAATAACTCCGGAGTTCCTCAATTTTCTGACAGATTTTAGTCTCCTCTTCACATGCCTTGAGGACTTCATATTGTCCTTAGAACTGTTTATCTTGACGATCACAGTTTGATTATCACAGTTCATCAGGATAGGGGGTATTGGTTTTTCAACCATAGGTAAGTCCATCAAGAGTTCACGAAGCCACTCTGCTTCAACAGTGGCAGTGTCTAATGCTGTGAGTTCTGCTTCCATAGTTGACCTCGTTAAGATGGTCTGCTTGCAAGACTTCAGGAAACAGCGCCACCACCAAGTGTAAAAACATAACCACTTGTGGCCTTAATCTCATCAGCATCAGATATCCAGTTTGAGTCACTATAACCCTCCAGTACCCTTGGATACCCGGTGTAGTGAATCCCATAGCTCGCGGTGCCTTTCAAATAGCGCATAACTCTCTCAAGCGCATGCCAATGATCATCTCCCGGTTTTGACACAAACCGACTCAGCTTGCTCACAGCAAAAGAGATGTCAGGCCTCGTGGCACTCGCCAAATACATAAGCGAGCCAATAATCTGAGAATACCTCAGTTGATCTCTAGCAATCCGTCGATTCTTTCGAAGCAACACACTAGCATCATATGGAGTTGGAGAAGGCGTGCAGTCGCTATACCCAAAACGACTCAAGACCTTTTCCACATAATGAGACTGAAGCAGTGTGATCCCACCATTCTCATCTCTCAACAGCTTGATGTTTAAGATAACATCAGCTACTCCTAGATCCTTCATCTCAAAACAGCGAGATAAGAAATCCTTAACCTCCTTGATTAAATCAAGTTTGGTTCCAAAGATCAATATGTCGTCGACATACAGACAAAGAATAACTCCTTCGCCCCCACCATAGCGATAGTACACGCACTTGTCACCATCGTTTACTACAAAGCCGGCAGCAGTTAATGTTCTTTCGAACTTCTCATGCCACTCCTTAGGAGCTTGTTTAAGGCCATATAAAGACTTTAATAACTTGCACACCTTTCCTTCCTGACCAGGTACTACAAAACCATCTGGCTGATCCATGTAAATTTCCTCCTTCAACTCTCCATTGAGGAAAGCCGTCTTAACGTCCATTTGATGAACGAGAAGACCATGTGAGGCAGCCAGTGATAGTAGCACCCGAATTGTGGTCAGTCTAGCCACGGGTGAGTAAGTATCAAAGAAGTCTTCACCTTCTTTCTGGGTATAACCCTTGGCCACAAGCCGTGCCTTGTACTTTTCAATCGTACCATCAGGTCTAAGCTTCTTCTTGAACACCCACTTACATCCTACAGGTTTGCACCCATAAGGACGGTCAGTGATCTCCCAGGTACCGTTAGCTAAGATGGAATCCATCTCGCTACGTACAGCTTCCTTCCAGTAGTCAGCATCAGGAGATGCATAGGCTTCTGAAATAGTCCTGGGTGTGTCATCCACGAGGTACACAATGAAATCATCACCAAAAGACTTTGCAGTCCTCTGTCTCTTACTCCTCACAGGAGTTCCATTGTTACCCTCAACAGGATTCTCAACGTGTTCCATCGCAATGGTGGGTTCAGGAATTACAGTGAATTCCTCACTAGATGGAGTAGGTATCTCCTGATTTGATGAACTCGACATATCCTTCATAGGAAATATGTCCTCAAAGAAAGTTGCATCATTTGATTCCATAATCGTACCAACATGCATGTCGGATACCTCAGATTTTATTATCAAAAATCTATAGCCGATGCTATGAAAAGCATAGCCCAGAAGAACACAATCCACGGTTTTTGGTCCAAGCTTGCGCTTCTTGGGAATTGGTATATTGACTTTCGCCAAACAACCCCAAGTACGTAGGTAAGAGAGTTTCAACCTTTTCCTTTCCCATTCCTCAAATGGAGTCATGGTCTTATGCTTTGTGGGAACTCGGTTTAGGACATGACACGCAGTCATTAGCGCCTCCCCCCACCATTCCTTGGATAGACCCGAAGTGTCTAACATGGTGTTAACCATATCAGTTAGAGTTCGGTTCTTTCTTTCGGCTACCCCATTTGACTGGGGTGAGTAGGGAGGCGTCCTCTCATGGATTATACCATGTTCCGCACAAAACAGATCAAATTCATTGGAAAAATACTCTCCACCACGATCGGACCTAAGCCGTTTAATTTTTCGATCAAGTTGGTTCTCTGCCTCAGCTTTATAGTTTTTAAAGAAAGTCAAAGCCTCATCTTTTGATTTCAGAAGATACACATAACAATATCTAGTGGAGTCATCAATCAACGTCATGAAGTATCTCTTTCCACCTTTTGTCAACACGCCATTCATCTCACAAAGATCAGAATGTATAAGCTCTAGTGGCGCCAAGTCTCTTGCCTCTGCAGTCTTATGGGACTTGCGAGGTTGCTTAGCTTGCACACATACTTGGCACTTGGAGCCTTTGACAGTAGAGATTTTCGGAATTAAATTCATATTGGCTAACCGCGTCATGCAACCAAAGTTAATATGACAGAGTCGTGAATGCCAAATATCAGACTCATTATTGTGGCAAACATTATTAATAACTTTAGTGCAAATATCTGACAAAGATAGGCGGAACAAGCCTCCGCACTCATAGCCTTTTCCAACAAATTGTCCACACTTAGAAATTACAACTTTATTGGATTCGAAAACCAACTTAAAACCATCTCGACATAAACGGGAACCGCTAACGAGATTTTTATTGATGGACGGCACATGATGAACGTTCTTCAGACGCACAGTCTTCCCCGAAGTAAACTTCAGATCGACCGTACCAACACCTCGAACGATGGCATGTGACCCGTTCCCCATCAGCACGGGTGAAGTCCCTGTTGCCTGGTAAGAAGAAAACATGGAGGCGTCAGCACAAACATGTACATTGGCACCGGTGTCAATTAACCAATCAGGGGATTGAAATACTGAAAGGATGGTAGGAAAAATACCGTACCCTGATTCCTTCATATCAGTATCACCGATGACAACATTAGCGGACTTGCCGCTCTTCTCATGTTCGCGCTCCTCAAAGCGGTTAGGACACTTCGGAGCCCAGTGATTAGGATCACCGCAGACATGGCAAAGTCCCTTCCCCTTCTTATGAGAATTCTTCTTGAAGTTGGTAGAATGTGATGGCTTGTTCTTTGTATCAAACTTGCCTTTGCCCTGAGTTTTGTTCTTATTGTTTTTGAACTTGTTGGGCTGGGAGTTCTTCTTCTGTACCATGTGGGCACTAGAACCTCCCTCAGCAACTCGAGCACGTGTGTCCTTTGCTCTCGCCTTCTCTTCAACATCAAGAGTACCAATGAGATCCGCAACGGAAAACTCCTGTCTCTTGTGTTTCAGGGAAGTAGCAAAATTGTTCCACGAAGGTGGAAGCTTGGCAATGATGCCTCCGGCAACAAATTTGTCCGGCAACACACACTTGAAGTACTCAAGTTCTTTTGCGAGCGACTGTATCTCATGAGCCTGCTGTACAACAGGGCGCTCATCAGTCATCTTGTAGTCATAGAATTGCTCCATGACGTACAACTCGCTGCCGGCGTCCGAGGCACCAAACTTGGCCTCGAGCGCAGCCCACATGTCCTTGCCGTTGTCAAACGACATATACGAATCCACAATGGAGTCATCAAGAACACTCAGAAGAGCGCCTTTAAAGAGGGTATCGATCTTCTCAAAAGCTTCCAGCTGTGCTGGATTAAGATCGCCCTCAGGCTTGCCCTTGGTGGCATCATAGCAGCCCATGGTCTGAAACCAGTAGACTGCTCTCGTGCGCCACCTCTTATATTGCGCCCCCTTAAAGGCAGGCGGCTTCAGATGCGTAGCAAAACCACTCGGAGTAAATTGCCTATAATCAGGTTTTTGGATTGTTGGAAATATGAGCAAATTACTACGAGATTTAATCCGAATAAACAGAAGATACATCATGACCACAGCAGCAGAGATTAAACTAATCATGCGAACTAGCATAGCAGATGAACATATCACATCTAGGGCACATACTAGAAGCATGAATTCTACCATGATCTTGAACAGGAAGGATAGAATCACATACGGTGCAGCGGGTGCAGCACCGCCGGCGTTGACATTGTCGCCCATGTCGTCGAGGACGAGGTTGCCGAGGTTGGGGAAGAAGTTGTCGTTCGCGAAGTCGTCGCTGCCAGCAGTCGCGCGAGTGCGCTCCCCAAAAACCTGATCGCCCCTCTCCCGTACAGGATCACGAGAGGCGGGGTTCCGGAGGCCTGCTGTCCCTTCTCGCGGTGCACGCTGGAAGGAGGGATGGAGAAGACTTGCTTGGCAGCGCAATGATCTGGAACGATGGTGAGAAACCATACGAAGCGGCGGCGGCTAGGGTAGACGTCTGCCTGACTATATAGTGCGGGCCGGGTAGGTCGTGGGAGTAAACCCCGCGTCCGAGTCGTCACGATCAAAAAGAATCGGAAACGGTTCAGTAATTAACGCGTCCGTTAATTATTAATTAATGATGGCGCGCACGGCGCGTCGTGACGAGGCGAGGCGAGGCGAGGAGGAGGAACGCGTGTGTAGGTCTCCTCTTCTCATGCTCATACAAGTGGTAGAAGAGCTCACCTTATAAAGAGGTGCAACTCTCTGTCAACTTTCGGGGTGGGACTAAACTTTAGCCTCACTCACTCCACTCACATGTGTGCATGAATGGGCCAAGAGAATTTCAGAATTTTAGTTGGGCTTTGGGCCAAAGGCCTACTAGCAAAATTCCAACACATCCTAGTATTTGGTGATTTTAGCAGCATACAATCTGTAGCATTCAGATTGGCAGACATGCATGCGAGGTGTTAAGGTTCAAAATCGGAAGATCCACAAAACATAAGAGGAGAACTCGAAATTGTAGGTTCGCACACCCTTCACACACTATGAACTGAAGAAAAACAGAGAGGTGGGAGATAACGAGGTACCTGTGATGTCAGGGTGCTCCATACTGTACATCAGCCAGTGCATCAACTGAAGCAAGATATACGAGCAAACAGGTATCTGTCC
Source organism: Triticum aestivum (assembly GCF_018294505.1). Taxonomy (NCBI): domain Eukaryota; kingdom Viridiplantae; phylum Streptophyta; class Magnoliopsida; order Poales; family Poaceae; genus Triticum; species Triticum aestivum. The sequence continues at coordinate 77,368,374 of NC_057797.1, forward strand.
ACTCATATGCAACAAACAAGATTCGGAAAAAGCACCATTTCGGTTAGGTCTCTCATTCGCTGGAATCCCTGCGGCATGTCATCCTCGGGTCGTTTGGCGTTTGCTGGGCAGAAGAAATAATGTGCATCGGCGCCCTGAGAAGCAGGCTTGGTCTAGGAGCCGGCGCTCCTGTCCGGGCGAGCCCTCTCAGTCTCGAGGGCCTGGAGCATGGCGTCCTCCTTGCAGGCGTACATGGCGCCGAGCCAGTGCTCCTGTCCTTGTGGCAGCGCACGGCCTACTCATAGGCCTCGCGGATGCAATCGTTCAGGTTCAGCTCCGCACATCAGCAGGGCTTCACATGCTTGTGAGGATCCCATGGTCGTCGGCCTTGGCCGGAGAAGGCGCGGTGGCAGGCCGACATAGAGGACGCTAACCCAAGGGGCCGGGGTTCCGCGGTGCCGAGGCGACCTTGCGGTAAGATGTGCTGGCGGCGACGGGCCGGCCAGGATCCGGAGTCATGGTGGCGGTGGCTGTCGAGAGGGAGATCGACGTGGACACTCAGGGCAGGAAGATCGTGTTGGGTAGATCGATCAATGGGGGGAGTAGTCGGCGGGTGGGCAGGAACCCTAATCTTCTTGCGATCGCGGGTCGTGTTCGTTGGGCCGTGCGTGAAGTTCGATCGCTAGGTTGGGTCGTGTGTGCGTTGGTGGGTGTGCAAGTAAGTTTTTATTTTCGGACGAGAGGACGAGATGGAGAGTGAAGTCTGAAACAAACCCTGTCTTTGTACGACCCGTCGGGATCGAACCCCCAACTCCTAATCCCTGAAATCGACACCTCCACCTCTCAAATCCTGGTCGTCACAGCCCTTAAGCCCATTCCCAAACAGGGATTGCTGAGTTAGCCTGAGGGTGTGGGTCCACTGGTCGCGGCGCGGGCCAAATCTGGTTGAGCCGACCCAGCTCCGCCTCCCCGTCGCTCTCTGTCCCCCCCCCCCTCGCCTCCCTTCCCTGCATCCTGACGTGTAAAACTTCTCCACGGCGGCCATGGCGAAGGACGGATGATCGCGGCCATCTCCGACGAGCACTCCAGCAGAGTAGAATCAGGTATGTGATGTTCTTCCTTCTATTGTGTTTGGCCTTTTTCCCCCTCTCTGTGGGCTAGGTTTAGGGTTCTACAGTGAGATCAAGTTGGGGTTTTTGGGTGTTTGAATCGGCCGACAATCACTGATGCATTAGTTGCTTTGCTTGTAATGTAGGGTTTTCTTGTTGAAATCATGGACCCGGCAGAGATCTTGAATGTTAGATTTCACTTTGGGGGTCAGTTCATACGAATTGGTCCAAGTATAGATTATCTTGGGGGAGAAACTGGAATGTCAGAGATTGAGCGGGACAAGCTCTCTTTGCAAGAGCTGAAAGGGTTTTTAGGAGATCATATGACAGTGAAGGAGAGCATGAAGTACTATTTCCTGTTGCCTGGCAGAGATTTGGTAAATGGATTGTTGATACGTCTCCAACGTATCTATAATTTTTGATTGCTCCATGCTATATTATCTACTGTTTTGGACTATATTGGGCTTTATTTTCCACTTTTATATTATTTTTGGGACTAACATATTAACCGAAGGCCCAACCCAGAATTGCTGTTTTTTACCTATTTCAGTGTTTTGAAGAAACGGAATATCAAACGGAGTCAAAATGGAATAAAATCTTCGAAAATGTGATTTTCTCACCGAACGTGATCCAGGAGACTTGGACCCTGCTCCAAGGAACAAAAGAGGCAGTCACGAGGGTGGGGGGCACCCCCCTGCCTCGTGGGCCCCTCGTTGCTCCTCCGGCGTACTTCTTCCTCCTATATATACACACGTACCCCCAAACGATCAGAACAGGAGCCAAAAACCTAATTCCACCACCGCAACTTTCTGTATCCACGAGATCCCATCTTGGGCTTGTTCCGGAGCTCCGCCGGAAGAGGGCCGTCATAACGGAGGGCTTCTACATCATCATAGCCTCTCCGATGAAGTGTGAGTAGTTTACCTCAGACCTTCGGGTGCATAGTTAGTAGCTAGATGGCTTCTTCTCTCTCTTTGAATCTCAATACAAAGTTCTCCCCCTCTCTTATGGAGATCTATTCGATGTAATCTTCTTTTTGCGGTGTGTTTGTTGAGACCGATGAATTGTGGGTTTATGATCAAGTCTATCTATGAATAATATTTGAATCTTTTCTGAATTCTTTTATGTATGATTGGTTATCTTTGCAAGTCTCTTCGAATTATCCGTTTGGTTTGGCCAACTAGATTGGTAGTTCTTGTCATGGGAGAAGTGCTTAGCTTTGGGTTCAATCTTGCGGTGTCCTTACCTAGTGACAGAAGGGGCAGCAAGGCACGTATTGTATCGTTGCCATCAAGGATAACAAGATGGGGTTTATTTCATATTGCATGAATTTGTCTCTCTACATCATGTCATCTTGCTTAAGGCGTTACTCTGTTTTTAACTTAATACTCTAGATGCATGCTGGATAGCGGTCGATGAGTGGAGCAATAGTAGTAGATGCAGAATCGTTTCGATCTACTTGTCACGGACGTGATGCCTATATACATGATCATGCCTAGATATTCTCATAACTATGCTGAATTCTGGCAATTGCTCAACAGTAATTTGTTCACCCACCGTAGAATACTTATGCTCTGGAGAGAAGCCACTAGTGAAACCTATGGCCCCCGGGTCTATTCTCATCATATCAATCTCCATTACTTTAATCTTGCTTTGCTTTTTTACTTTGCCTTTACTTTTTACTTTGCATCTTTATACCAAAAATACCAAAAATATTATATCTATCAGATCTCACTCTCGTAAGTGACCATGAAGGGCTTGACAACCCCTAATCGCATTGGTTGCGAGTAGCTATCGCTTTGTGCAGGTACGAGGGACTTGAGCGTGGGCTCCTACTGGATTGATATCTTGATTCTCAAAAACTGAGGGAAATACTTACGCTACTCTGCTGCATCATCCCTTCCTCTTCAGGGAAAACCAACGCAAGCTCAAGACGTAGCAAGAAGGATTTCTGGCGTCGTTGCCGGGGAGTCTACACAAAAAGTCAACATACCAAGTACCCATCACAATCCCTATCTCTCGCATTACATTATTTGCCATTTGCCTCTCGTTTTCCTCTCCCTCCAATTCACCCTTGCCGTTTTATTCGCCCTCTCTCTCTCACCCTATCCTCCCTATCTATTTGCCTCTTGTTTGCTCGTGTGCTAGTTTGCTTGCTTGTCGTTATGTCTGAAACTAGGGAAGTTATCTCCAATATGAGCGATAACAATATCATGGAAAATTCTGATGCTCCTGCTAAAGAACCTACCATTTTTCATACAAAAAAATTCCGTGTTGGTAGTGATAATATTATTGGAAAATGAGTTATTCAAGATTTCTTTACTCGTGCCGGTGCATTACCTTCTATGGGTAGTTCTATCCTTCACAGAACTAGTAGTCTTGCAGACACTATTACCATGCTTGTAGTTGAACTTGAAAGACAATTCATGCACATGCATCCTTCCATACAAAGGATTTTTCTGGAATTTTCTAATATTGAGCATTCTTCTGTTAAGCGTGCCGCTACTATCTTTTTGGCTCATGAGTTTAGATTCATAATAAGAGAAGCCAAAGAAATCTTTGCGCATTATAGGGTGGATGCTTGCCGTCCTCCCATAGAGGCTATCCTCTTTGATCAAGAAGAAATAATTCGTTTTCAGTCTCTAGATTATGTTGCTTTCAATGAAAATCTTAGAAGAAAGGTTCCTACCAATGTTTTAGTTGATAGAATTTCTGAACTTAATGATGATTTGGCTATTCGAAATAATGAGCTAGGATATTCTCTTGAATATAGGCTTACAAAGTTCTGTCAAAAGAATGCTTATAATGATGAATTGGTTGTGCATTATGAAGGACCAAAGGAGGAACCTATACCTCCCAAGGTTGATCTTGGGGACTTTGGTCCCGTTAAATTTAGTCATTTTGGTTACTTTTGCTTGCCTCAAAGAAAGCTTGCTGCCGAACGTAGAGAATATGAAATGAGTTTTAATAATCTATCTTACTATTATGGCAATACCTAGATCTATCCTCGCTTTTATGCCTAGCTAGGGGCGTTAAACGATAGCGCTTGTTGGGAGGCAACCCAATTTTATTTTTATTCCTTGCCTTTTGCTCCTGTTTAGTAATAAATAAATTATTTAGCCTCTGTTTTTGTTGTGTTTTTTTTGTGTTTAATTAGTGTTTGTTCCAAGTAGAACCTTTGGAAAGACTTGGGGAAAGTCTTGTTGAACTTGTTGTAAAAAATAGAAACTTTAGTGCTCAGGAGAACTGCTGTCATTTTTATTTGAAGAGTGATATTTAGTTAATTCTTTTTGAAGATGATTAATAGATAAATTCCTCGCGTCCAGAAATTTATTTTGGAATTTTTGGTGTTCTAGATCTTGCGCTAGCTACTGATTACTAGAGACTGTTCTGTTTTTGACAGGTTCTGTTTTTTCGTGTGTTGTTTGCTTATTTTAATGAATTTATGGCTAGTAAAATAGTTTATAATCCATAGAGAAGTTGGAATACAGTAGGTTTAACACCAATATAAATAAATAATGAGTTCATTACAGTACCTTGAAGTGGTCTTTTGTTTTCTTTCGCTAACGGAGCTCACGAGTTTTCTATTTTGAGTTTTGTGTTGTGAAGTTTTCAAGTTTTGGGTGGATTCTTTGGATGGATCATGGAACAAGGAGTGGCAAGAGCCTAAGCTTGGGGATGCCCATGGCACTCCCAAGATAATCCAAGGACGCCAAGAAGTCAAAGCTTGGGAATGCCCCGGAATGCATCCCCTCTTTCCTCCACTTCCATCGGTAATTTACTTGGAACTATATTTTTACTCACCAACATGATATGTGTTTTGCTTGGTGTAACATCCAAAATTTTCAATTTGGAATGTTATACATTAGTTCATCATTGCATATCATAATTTATTTGCCTTTGGCTTCGATCCTAGAAATTCTACGCAACTCAAGGACCCACGGAGAGAGTTGGGGATTTCCTTATTTTCATATTGGAGTTTTCTCGATTTTTGATAATAGGATCATTTGATTTTAATTATTTTATCATCAATTATTTCTATTACAAAAATATCAGAGAGGGAATAAAATGACTTTCCCAAAATAATGAAATATTGAGGATTTAATAATAAAATCAAATAAGATTTTATTTCGGAGTTTTTCGGTATTTTATTTGAATTTAGGAAAAATGTGCGTTTTTACAAATTGCATTTAGGCCCCAAATAAATGTTCATCTTGTGCGGCTTGATTTTAGAAGCCCGGGAAAATTTATTTCGGGATTTTTGGAGTTCGTTTAGTATTTCTTTTATTTGTTTTTCTGCGTGGAATAATTTAAAAAAAATGCGAACCGACTTTGGGCCGTACCCGAGCGGGACTCCGCCCGAGGGCAGCCTTTATAAGCCGCCCGACCCAAGCCGCCAGCCCACCGCGCCCGAAACCCTAATCAGCCGCCGCCGCCGCCGGACCAGCCGCCCGAGGTCAACCTCGTTTTCGCCGCCCGTTTTTTTTTAAAAAGTCGTGGTTTTTTTAGTTTTGGTTTTTTTTAAATAGATCGGTTTTGTTCGATTTATTTAAATAGCGAGCGTTCATCCGTTCGTTCGTTCTAGCAAACGTTCGTTGTTTTTCTTTTTCTCGGACTTAATCCGCGATTTTTCTGATCGCGATTCCTGATCCGATTTTCGTTTTAGTATAACTTTTCGCTCGTTTATCGGATTCAGGCGATTCAAGCGCCTGGAGTTTCGTCTCGAAACCCTCTATCCGTTTAACCAACTTAAACAAGTTTTTGCCACTGTAAAAATTACCCTATATCCAGAATATTAAACGAAGCCTGTTTCTTTTGTCGTTTGACTTTCGTTGCTTCGTTTGATTTGATTCTTTTTGCAAACCAGAGTTCTTAAGTTGAACCTTCTGGTTAAATCTCTTATTTGAGTTTTACCCGTGCATTAGATGAATACTTATTGTATGCTTGTTTGTTTGTCTGCGATAGAATACCCGGAGTGCGCCGCCTGTTACTTCGAATCTCTAGGTTTCACGGATCATCAGCAAGGTAAGTAACACTTTGATCATACCTCCTACTACCTAGTTTTATTGCATTAGATAAATCCTCAAACATTGCATGATTAGGATCTAATGAAATTGTGGGATGGGAAGTAGTTGAGGTAGTACCTATTACCTGTTATATTATCAAACCTTTGGGAGTTACTTCTATGTTTGCTTACTATTGTCATGCTATGCTAGTAGACGTGGATTGGGTGAGTGATATTCATGACAGATGTGAGTTTGTTAATTAATGGTTTATCTAACATGGCAACTTAAACACACATCTGGGTGGATTGAGGTACCTGGGTATTCCAGGATTGCCTGTTTTTCTTTATGGACCGCCACCCAGGCCCAAAGGGATCATGCGATTTTTCATACTAGAAACTTCCATGTGCAGCCACAAGCTATTATGGGATCTAGCATAGTTGATTAAGTCATGCAAACTCTTACAGGGTAGACTAGCAGATGTAGGGGAAAGTAGGTGTAACGGTCTATCCATCGTAAGGTGCTAGCGCTTCTGAAAGACTATGTCTCGGTCATCCATGTTCTCAAACACCATGTAGTGCGAGAAACCAAACGGAGGTGGTCGAGTCTTGTGGGGAAAAGTGCGAAAACCTCTGCAGAGTATATAAACTAATCATGGTTAGTCATGTCCCCGGTTATGGACAGCTTGAGTATCTAGTACTTGGATTATCATGTGAATCTCAACATGTTACTCTAAAAATTAATTTTGTTGGGTTTTGTTTAATGATGATGCTTAATTGGTATTGAGGATGCTGTCAACCATTCTCAATGTTTAACAACCACCATGATAGTTAAATAAAATTTATTCCTTTGTAGTAGGGAAAAATTGGATTTACGCAAAACTGTAACCATAGAGCTTTCCACCAGCCAAATATGCGTATAGTATAGCTGTTTCATTCCATTACTCTCTATGTGTTACTTTCCAGCATATTCCATGTGCTGACCCATTTTGGGCTGCAATGTTAATGTTGCAGACTTTTCAGACGATGATTAAGGAGTTTTTAGGTCGTGCTTCTATACTCAGTGATGCCGTTGGAGTTGATGGACTCACTTATCTTCCAAGCCTTCCGCTGTTATCGTTATTTGATGGCCTTAAGCCATATTTATTGTAATAAGTTCTCTATTGAGACACTAGATGTAATAAGTGTGTGATTGCTACTCTGTTATAAATCCTCCGAGTACTGTGTGGTGTCAACATTAGTGATCCAGGGATGACATCTGAGCATAGAGATCAGACTGTTTGAGGTCTGGTCGCTATAGAGATGGTATCAGAGCACACGCTGACTGTAGGACACGACCACTAAGCTAAAGACCTAGATCACTATTCACTCTCTTCTCTTCTGACCTCTCATCTTTTCTACTCTTTAGGATGGCGGATGCAAGGAACAAGTTCACGCAACTGGATGACGATACACCCTTTGGACGTCACTTGAAGGAAGTCACTAGATACCTGAACATAAGAGTATCAAACTTCACCGGAACCTACAACGCCACTTTACCTGAAGAAGAACGCTGGATGATTCAAGTTCAAGTTCCAGGAAGGACGTTCATGCCAGTCACTGAGCCCATAGAGTTTTCTTTTGATGCACCAACTTGGAGTCTAGGAAAGAGCATGGCAGCTCACATCGCCATGGAACGCATTGGAGAAGTCTACTGCAATGATCTCAAGGATACTATCTACCAGATTTGTGGACGCCGAGATGAGCACTGGGAGATGACCAGCACCGGAAAGGATAGATCAATTGCAGCTTTTATCCAGGAACTAAACCAGCACATTCGACGACAGGAGAACCAGATATGCGCCGACATGATAGACCTGAAGAAGGCTAAGACAAGAATCAAGGAACTGGAGGAAGAACTCAAGGCTACACGAGAAGATTATGAAGAAGAAATTGAAGTATTGGTGGAGAAGAATGACGATCTGATCAAGAAGATCGGGATATTTATGGGAGGCCCTACACCAGTAGATGAAGACGAAGAACCCAATGAGATTCGCCCGGAAGAATACATCATCATCGACGACACCGACTCGGACCCAGATGACAGCGATGATGACTATGTTGATGAAGCCGGAGCAGATATCATGGAGTCTGCAACCGAAGAATATTTCTAGTAGACCACCTCACCAGTAGTAGTAGTCCACCATGTAAATACAGTAGTTCGAACACTTTGCGATAGTTAGACCGATTGTATGCCCTTGTTTGATTGAATGAAGTGAATTGTTTGTTTTTGCCTCATGTGCCTATGGGTAGTGTTTTCTCTCTAGACCCCTCTCTATTCTTAAATCTCATCTTTTCTAAACCCTCAGATGCCTCCGAGACGTGACCCCGGATTTACCTTTCCACCGGAGCTCACCCAGTTGATCCAGCAGCAAAACACATTGGTGCAGTTGCTAGTCCAGAATCAGAATCAGGGGAACAACAACAACAACCCACCACCACCACCAGCAGCTGTTGATCACTTAGCCCGTTTTCTTAGGCTGAATCCGCCGGTGTTTTCCAGTAGCACCGAGCCGATAGTAGCAGATGATTGGCTCCGCAAGACAGCTAGAGAGTTGACCACAGCAGGATGCACAGATGCAGAGAAGGTGAAGTTTGCCGCGCATTAGCTTGAAGGACCCGCAGCATCCTGGTGGGAGAATTTCACAGCCACTTTCCCGGTCGACACTATCACATGGGACCAGTTTCAGCAGGCTTTTCGTACTGCCCATGTTTCAGCAGGAGCTATGGCCATGAAAAGCGTGAGTTTCGCAACTTGCGCCAAGGAGGACGGACAGTTGGCCAGTATGTGGAGGACTTTAGTAAATTAGCACGTTATGCCCTAGATGATGTTGCTACAGATGCAGCTAAGCAGGAGAAGTTTCTGGAAGGACTGAATGATGAGTTGAGCATGCAGTTGATGGTAGCAACCTTCAACAACTACCAGGGGTTGGTAGACCATGCTCTTATGATTGAAGGGAAGCAGCAGCAGATTGAGAACCGCAAGAGGAAGTATGGACAAGGGAAGTACAATTCAGGAGTTCAGCAGAAGCCACGTTTTACCCCTAGACCGGGAGGACATTTTCAGCATACCCATGGAGGAGGTAGCTCGCACAATCACAATGGCACCAAGAATGGTAATGGGAATGGAGGAAGCAATGGGCAGAATCGCACCAACCCATCAACCCCAGCCAAGAAGGACCTGAGCCAAGTCACTTGCTTTAAGTGCCAGAAGACCAGACATTATGCCAATGAATGTCCTGAAGGCCAGAATGGCAATGGAAGCTCTGGGAAGAAGTCGAACCCTTTCAACAGGGGACAGGTGAACCACGTTAACATGGAGGAGGTTGAAGAGCAGCCGGATGCCGTAATCGGTAAGTTTTTGGTTAAGTCATTTACTGCACTCGTTCTTTTTGATACTGGTGCATCGCATTCATACATATCAAGGGGATTTGTGGATAAGTATAACATGCCCACTAAGGTTCTTAGAACACCTATGCTAGTAAGCTCACCAGGAGCGAAGTATATGGCCAGTCAAGGATGTTTTCAAGTGCCATTGAGTATAGGTAGGCATGTGTTTCCCTCGGATTTAATCATTTTGGAATCACAAGGATTTGATGTAATTCTGGGTATGGATTGGTTGTCGATGTACGGAGGAAACATCGATTGCGCCAGTAAGACAATTTTGCTTACCACCCTAGAAGGGAGAAGGATCAAGTATGTATCCCGACATGTGTCAAAAGGGACTCAAGTAAATTGTTTAACAGGAGTTGTGCAGGAGGAAGTACCAGTGGTAAGGGATTTCCCTGAAGTATTTCCAGAAGAGTTGCCAGGCATGCCACTGGATAGAGATATTGAGTTTTTGATTGAGCTATTGCCAGGCACAGGGCCAATATCAAAGAGACCATACAGGATGCCTGCAAAGGATTTGGTGGAGATTAAGAAGCAGATTAAGGAGTTATTGGATAAAGGATATATTCGCCCAAGTTCTTCGCCTTGGGGATCGCCTGTACTTCTAGTGGAGAAGAAGGATGGATCGTTAAGGATGGTTGTTGATTATCGAGGATTGAATGAAGTAACCATCAAGAACAAGTACCCACTACCAATGATCAATGATCTGTTTGATCGATTGCAAGGAGCTAAGGTATTTTCCAAGATCGATCTGCGATCAGGATACCACCAGTTGAAGATTCGAGAACAGGATATACCTAAGACAGCTTTTACCACCAGGTATGGGCTGTACGAGTATACCGTTATGTCATTTGGTCTGACTAACGCACCTGCCTATTTTATGAACATGATGAACAAAGTGTTTATGGAGTTCTTGGATAAGTTCGCCGTGGTGTTCATTGATGATATCCTGGTTTGCTCGAAGAATGAAGAGGAGCATAAGGAACATTTGCGATTGGTACTTGAGAAGCTCAGAGAACATCAGTTGTATGCCAAGTTCAGCAAATGTGAGTTTTGGCTGAAGAAAGTAGGATTCCTCAAGCATGTTATATCCGGAGAAGGTATAGCAGTAGATCCCAATAAGGTTGACACTGTGACAAATTGGGAAGAGCCAACAACAGTTGGAGAGATCCAGAGTTTTCTTGGACTCGCAGCATACTACTGGAGATTTATTGAGAATTTCTCAAAGATTGTGAAGCCTATGACGGAGTTATTAAAGAAGGATACCAAGTTCAAATGGACTAAGGAATGTGAGGCTAGTTTCCAGGAGTTGAAGAAACGCTTGGTTACTTCACCAGTGTTGATTTTGCCAGACCAGACCAAGGACTATGAGGTGTATTGCGACACTTCACGTCGAGGACTTGGAGCAGTGCTTATGCAGGAAGGGAGAGTTGTTTCATATGCCTCAAGACAACTTAAGCCTCATGAGTTGAATTATGCTACGCATGATTTGGAGTTAGCAGCCGTAGTGCATGCATTAAAAACATGGAGACATTTCCTCATTGGAAATCATTGTGAGGTGTACACGGATCACAAGTGTTTGAAATAAATTTTCACACAGAAGGAGTTAAACCTCAGACAAAGGAGATGGTTGGAGCTCATCAAGGATTATGATATGAGATTGCATTACCATCCCGGAAAGGCTAATGTAGTAGCTGACGCATTGAGCCGTAAGAGCCATGTCAATACACTGAAGACGGGAGAAATACCAAAGGAGTTAGCCGAGGATCTTCGTGAGCTATGTTTGGAAATAGTTCCGAGAGGCTATGTAGCAGTATTGGAGATTCAGTCAACTTTGATGGATAGAATCAGAGAAGCTCAGAAGACTGACAGGGAGATTGCCTCTATAAAGGAGAAAATGAGCGAGGGAAAGGCTAAAGCATTTCGTGAGGATGAGCACGACACCCTATGGTTCGAAGACCGTGTTTATGTGCCCAATGACCCGGAGATCAGGAGGTTGATTCTGCAAGAGGCACATGATTCACCGTATTCGATTCACCCAGGAAATACCAAGATGTATTTGGATTTGAAGGATATTTTCTGGTGGACCGGAATGAAGAAAGATATTGCAGAGTATGTAGCAGTTTGTGATGTATGTCAGAGAGTAAAGGCAGAGCATCAGAAGCCAGCAGGATTGCTACAGCCATTGTCGATACCCGAATGGAAGTGGGATAAGTTAGGCATGGACTTTATCACGGGATTACCCAGGACTCGTTCAGGCTATGACTCGATTTGGGTTGTAGTCGATCGGTTGACGAAAGTAGCTCATTTCATCCCAGTAAAGACCACTTACACCAGTGCTAAGTTGGCAAAAATATACATGACCAGGATTGTATGCTTACATGGAGTTCCGAGGAGTATAGTATCAGATAGAGGAACCCAGTTTACCTCAAAGTTCTGGTATCAGTTGCACGAAACTTTGGGTACCAGGCTAGAGTTCAGCACAGCTTTTCATCCACAGACAGATGGACAGGCCGAGAGAGTCAATCAGATTTTGGAGGACATGCTGAGAGCTTGTGCGCTAGATTATGTATCTAGTTGGGACGAGAATTTGCCGTATGCCGAATTCTCTTACAACAACAGCTATCAATCCAGTTTAAAGATGGCCCCTTTCGAAGCCTTGTACGAAAGAAGGTGCAGGACACCATTGTTGTGGGATGAAGTTGGAGACCGCCAGTTGTTTGGACCTGATTTGATTAAGTAGTCTGAACAGAAGGTGAAATTGATTCGCGATAGGCTCAAGGTAGCTCAATCCCGGCAGAAAAGTTATGCAGATTCTAAACGCAAGGAGACAGTTTACGAAGTCGGAGACAGAGTTTATCTTCGAGTATCCCCACTTCGGGGAACAAAGCGCTTTGGTGTTAAAGGAAAGTTAGCGCCACGATTTGTAGGACCATACAGAGTATTGGAACGTATGGGAGAAGTGGCCTACAAGTTGGAATTGCCTGAAGGATCGTCAGGAGTTCATGATGTGTTCCACGTTTCTCAGTTAAAGAAGTGCCACGCGGAGATGGCTGACATACCGCTGAGAGATACGGTACCACTGGAAGCAATTCAGTTGGACAGTGATTTGACCTATGAGGAGAAACCAGTTAAGATTCTAGAGTATGCCAGTCGAGTCACCTGTAGCAAGGTTATCAAGTTTTGCAAGGTTCGGTGGAGCCACCACACGAAGGATGAAGCCACCTGGGAGCAAGAGGAAGATTTTCTCAATGACCACCCTCACCTATTTTCTAGCAAACCCGGATCTCGAGGGCGAGATTCATCTTAAGGGGGGTAGGTTTGTAACATCCCAAATTTTTATTTTGGAATGTTATACATTAGCTCATCATTGCATATCATAATTTATTTTCCTTTGGCTTTGATCCTAGAAATTCTACGCAACTCAAGGACCCACGGAGAGAGTTGGGGATTTCCTTATTTTCATATTGGAGTTTTCTCGAATTTTGAGAATAGGATCATTTGATTTAATTATTTTATCATCAACTATTTCTATTACAAAAATATGATAGAGGGAATAAAATGACTTTCCCAAAATAAAGAAATATTGAGGATTTAATAATAAAATCAAATAAGATTTTATTTCGGAGTTTTTTGGTATTTTATTTGAATTTAGGAAAAATGTGCGTTTTTCAAAATTGCATTTAGGCCCCAAATAAATGTCCACCTTGTGCGTCTTGATTTTAGAAGCCCAGAAAAATTTATTTTGGGATTTTTGGAGTTCGTTTAGTATTTCTTTTATTTGTTTTTCTGTGCGGAATAATTTAAAAAAAAAACGCGAACCGACTTTGGGCCGTACCCGAGCGGGACTCTGCCCCGGGGCAGCCTTTATAAGCCGCCCGACCCGAGCCGCCAGCCCACCATGCCCGAAACCCTAATCACCGCCGCCGGAGCCGTCGCCGCCAGAGCTGCCACCGCCGGACCCGCCGCCCGAGGTCAACCTCGTTTTCGCCGCCCGTTTTTTTAAAGAAAAAAGTCGCGGTTTTTTTTAGTTTCGATTTTTTTCAATAGGTCGGTTTTTTTTGATTTATTTAAATATTGAGCGTTCGTCCGTTCGTTCGTTTAGTGAACGTTCGTCGTTTTTCTTTTTCTCGGATTTAATCCGTGATTTTTATGATCGCGATTCCTGATCCGATTTTCGTTTTAGTATCACTTTTCACTCGTTTATCGGATTCAGGCGATTCAAGCGCCTGGAGTTTCGTCTCGAAACCCTCTATCCGTTTAACCAACTTAAACAAGTTTTTGCCACTGTAAAAATTGCCCTATATCCAGAATAGTAAACAAAGCCTGTTTCTTTTGCCGTTTGACTTTCGTTGCTTCGTTTGATTTGATTCTTTTTGCAAACCAGAGTTCTTAAGTTGAACCTTCTAGTTAAATCTCTTATTTGAGTTTTACACATGCATTAGATGAATACTTATTGTATGTTGTTTGTTTGTCTGCGATAGAATACCCGGAGTGCGCCGCATGTTACTTCGAATCTCTAGGTTTCGCGGATCATCAGCAAAGCAAGTAACACTTTGATCATACCTCCTACTACCCAGTTTTATTGCATTAGATAAATCCTCAAACATTGCATGATTAGGATCTAATGAAATTGTGGGATGGGAAGTAGTTGAGGTAGTACCTATTACCTGTTATATTATCAAACCTTTGGGAGTTACTTCTACGTTTGCTTACTATTGTCTTGCTATGATAGTAGACGTGGATTGGGTGAGTGATATCCATGACAGATGTAAGTTTGTTAATTAATGGTTTATCTAAGGTGGCAACTTAAACACACATATGGGTGGATTGAGGTACCTGGGTATTCCAGGATTGCCTGTTTTTCTTTATGGACCGCCACCCAGGCCCAAAGGGATCATGAGATTTTTCATACTAGAAACTTCCATGTGCAGCCACAAGCTATTATGGGCTCTAGCATAGTTGATTAAGTCGTGCGAACTCTTACAGGGTAGACTAGCAGATGTAGGGGAAAGTAGGTGTAACGGTCTATCCATCATATGGTGCTAGCGCTTCTGAAAGACTATGTCTCAGTCGTCTGTCTTCTCAAACACCATGTAGTGCGAGAAACCAAACGGAGGCGATCGAGTCTTGTGGGGAAAAGTGCGCAAACCTCTGCAGAGTGTATAAACTAATCATGGTTAGCCGTGTCCCCGGTTATGGACAGCTTGAGTATCTAGTACTTGGATTATCATGTGAATCTCAACATGTTACTCTAAAAATTAATTTTGTTGGGTTTTGTTTAATGATGATGCTTAATTGGGATTGAGGATGCTGTCAACCATTCTCAATGTTTAACAACCACCATGATAGTTAAATAAAATTTATTCCTTTGTAGTAGGGAAAAATTGGATTTACGCAAAACTGTAACCATAGAGCTTTCCACCAGCCAAATATGCGTATAGTATAGCTGTTTCATTCCATTACTCTCTATGTGTTACTTTCCAGCATATTCCATGTGCTGACCCGTTTTGGGCTGCAATGTTAATGTTGCAGACTTTTCAGACGATGATTAAGGAGTTTTTAGGTCGTGGTTCTATACTCAGTGATGCCGTTGGAGTTGATGGACTCACTTATCTTCCAAGCCTTCCGCTGTTATCGTTATTAGATGGCCTTAAGCCATATTTATTGTAATAAGTTCTCTATTGAGACACTCGATGTAATAAGTGTGTGATTGCTACTCTATTATAAATCCTCCGAATACTGTGTGGTGTCAGCATTACTGATCCAGGGATGACACCTGAGCACAGAGATCAGACTGTTTGAGGTCTGGTCGCTACACTTGGAGCGTCTTGTATTATTTGTGTCTTTGTGTCTTAGTATGCCACAATCATCCTTGATGTACACACCTTTTGAGAGAGTCATACATGAATTAAAATTTGATAAAATACTCTATGTGCTTCACTTATATCTTTTGAGCGTAGTAGTTTTGCTCTATGTGCTTCACTTATATCTTTTGAGCGTTATAATTTTGCTCTATGTGCTTCACTTAGATCTTTTAGAGCACGGTGGTGGATTCGTTTTAAAGAAACTATTGATCTCTCATGCTTCACTTAAATTATTTTGAGAGTCTTTTAATAGCATGGTAATTTGCTTAATAATAATATGCTTGGTACTCGAGATTTGTGAAACTTTCTTTTGAGTGTGTTGAATACTAAGAAAAGATTGAAGCATGATAATTGTTTGGAGATATGGAGGTGATAATATTAAAGTCATGTGATACGTCTCCGTCGTATCTACTTTTCCAAACACTTTTGCCCTTGTTTTGGACTCTAACTTGTATGATTTGAATGGAACTAACCCGGACTGACGCTGTTTTCAGCAGAATTACCATGATGTTGTTTTATGTGCAGAAAACAAATATTCTCGGAATGACCTGAAACTCCACGGGAGGTCTTAGAAAAAATAAAACAAATCCTCGCCAAATATGAAGCCCAGGGGGCCCACACCCTTCTCATGAGGGTGGGCCCCCCTAGGGCACGCCCCATACCTCGTGGGCCCCCTGGAGACCCTCCGACACCAACTCCAACTCTATATATTTGCTTTTGGAGAGAAAAAAATCAGAGAGAAGAAATCATCGCGTTTTACGATACGGAGCCGCCGCCAAGCCCTAAAACCTCTCAGGAGGGCTGGTCTGGAGTCCGTTCGGGGCTCCGGAGAGGGGGATTCGTCGCCGTCGTCATCATCAACCATCCTCCATCACCAATTTCATGATTCTCACCGCCGTGCGTGAGTAATTCCATCGTAGGCTTGCTGGACGGTGATGGGTTGGATGAGATTTATCGTGTAATCGAGTTAGTTTTGTTAGGGTTTGATCCCTAGTATCCATTGAAGGAAATATGCCCTAGAGGCAATAATAAAGTTATTATTTATTTCCTTATATCATGATAAATGTTTATTATTCATGCTAGAATTGTATTAACCGGAAACATAATACATGTGTGAATACATAGACAAACAGTATGTCACTAGTATGCCTCTACTTGACTAGCTCGTTGAATCAAAGATGGTTAAGTTTCCTAGCAATAGACATGAGTTGTCATTTGATTAACGGGGTCACATCATTAGAGAGAATGATGTGATTGAATTGACCCATTCCATTAGCATAGCAATTGATCGTTTAGTTTGTTGCTATTGCTTTCTTCATGACTTATACATGTTCCTATGACTATGAGATTATGCAACTCCCGTTTACCGGAGGAACACTTTGTGTGCTACCAAACGTCACAATGTAACTGGGTGATTATAAAGGTGCTCTACAGGTGTCTCCGAAGGTACTTGTTGGGTTGGCGTATTTCGAGATTAGGATTTGTCACTCCGATTGTCGGAGAGGTATCTCTGGGCCCACTCGGTAATGCACATCACTATAAGCCTTGCAAGCATTGCAACTAATGAGTTAGTTACGGGATGATGTGTTATAGAATGAGTAAAGAGACTTGCCGGTAACGAGATTGAACTAGGTATTGAGATACCGACGATCGAATCTCGGGCAAGCAACATACCGATGACAAAGGGAACAACGTATGTTGTTATGCGGTCTGACCGATAAAGATCTTCGTAGAATATGTAGGAGCCAATATGAGCATCCAGGTTCTGCTATTGGTTATTGACTGGAGACGTGTCTCGGTCATGTCTACATTGTTCCCGAACCCGTAGGGTCCGCATGCTTAACGTTACGATGACAGTTTCATTATGAGTTTATATATTTTGATGTACCGAAGGTTGTTCGGAGTCCCGGATGTGATCACGGACTTGACAAGGAGTCTCGAAATGGTTGAGACATAAAGATCGATATATTGGACGACTATATTTGGACACCGGAAAGGTTCCGGGTAAGATTGGGACAATACCGGATCACCGGGAAGTTATCGGAACCCCCTGGGAGGTATATGGGCCTTATTGGGCCTTAGTGGAAAGGAGGGGAAAGGAGCAAGAGAGGGGGCGCCCCCCCCCCCCCAAGCCCAATCCAAATTGGGAAGGGGGCCGGGGCCCCCTTTCCTTCCTTCCTCCTTCCTCTTCCTTCCCTCTCCTACTCCTAATAGGAAAAAGGGGAGTCCTACTCCCGGTGGGAGTTGGACTCCCCCCCTTGGGCGTGCCACCCTCCTTGGCCGGCCCCCTCCTCCACTCCTTTATATACGGGGGCAGAGGGGCACCCCAGAGACACAACAATTGATCATTGATCTCTTAGCCGTGTGCGGTGCCCCCCTCCACCATAATCCTCAATAATATTGTAGCGGTGCTTAGGCGAAGCCCTGCGACGGTAGAACATCAAGATCATCACCATGACGTCGTGCCGACAGAACTCATCCCTAACACTTTGCTGGATCGGAGTCCGGGGATCATCATCGAGCTGAACGTGTGCAAAAACTCGGAGGTGTCGTAGTTTCGGTGCTTGATCGGTCGGGCCGTGAAGACGTACGACTACATCAACCGCGTTGTTATAACGCTTCCGCTTTCGGTCTACGAGGGTACGTAGACAACACTCTCCCCTCTCATTGCTGTGCATCACCATGATCTTGCGTGTGTGTAGGAAATTTTTTGAAATTACTACATTCCCCAACAGTGGCATCAGAGCCTAGGTTTTATGCGTTGGTGTTATATGCACGAGTAGAACACAAGTGAGTTGTGGGCGATATAAGTCATATTGCTTACCAGCATGTCACACTTTGGTTCGGCGGTATTGTTGGATGAAGCGGCCCTGATCGACATTACGCGTACGCTTACGCGAGACTGGTTTTACCGCCGTGCTATGCACACAGGTGACTAGCGGGTGTCAGTTTCTCCAACTTTAGTTGAACCGAGTGTGGCTATGCCCGGTCCTTGAGAAGGTTAAAACAGCACTAACTTGACAAACTATCGTTCTGGTTTTCGATGCGTAGGTAAGAACGGTTCTTGCTCAGCCCGTAGCAGCCATGTAAAACTTGCAACAACAAAGTAGAGGACGTCTAACTTGTTTTTGCAGGGCATGTTGTGATGTGATATGGTCAAGACGTGATGATATATAAGTTATTGTATAAGATGATCATGTTTTGTTGAAGTTATCGGCAACTGGCAGAAGCCTTATGGTTGTCTCTTTATTGCATAAGATGCAAGAGCCAAATAATTACTTTACTTTATCGCTATGCGATAGCAATAGTGCAAGAGCAATAGTTGGCGAGACGACCATGTGACGACACATTGATATAGATCAAGATGATGGAGATCATGGTGTCATGCTGGTGACGATGGTAATCATAACGATGCTTTGGAGATGGAGATCAAAGGCACAAGATGATGATGGCCATATCATGTCACATATTTTGATTGCATGTGATGTTTATCTTTTATACATCTTACTTTGCTTAGTTATGACGGTAGCATTATAAGATGATCTCTCACTAAATTTCAAGATAAAAGTGTTCTCCCTGAGTATGCACCGTTGCCAAAGTTCGTCGTGCCCAGACACCACGTGATGATCGGGTGTGATAAGCTCTACATCCATCTACAACGGGTGCAAGCCAGTTTTGCACACGCAGAATACTCAGGTTAAACTTGAAGAGCCTAGCATATGCAGATATGGCCTCGGAACACTGAGAACGAAAGGTCGAGCGTGAATCATATAGTAGATATGATCAACATAGTGATGTTCACCATTGAAAACTACTCCATTTCACGTGATGATCGGTTATGGTTTAGTTGATATGGATCACGTGATCACTTAGAAGATTAGAGGGATGTCTGTCTAAGTGGGAGTTCTTAAGTAATATGATTAATTGAACTTTAATTTATCATGAACTTAGTCCTGGTAGTATTAGCATATCTATGTTGTAGATCAATAGCTCGCGTTTAGCTCCCCTGTTTTATTTTTGATATGTTCCTAGAGAAAACTAAGTTGAAAGATGTTAGTAGAAATGATGCGGATTGGATCTGTGATCTGAGGTTTATCCTCATTACTGCACAGAAGAATTATGTCTTTGATGCACTGCTAGGTGACAAACCTATTGCAGGAGCAGATGCAGATGTTATGAACATTTGGCTAGCTCAACATGATGACTACTTGATAGTTTAGTGCACCATGCTTAAACGGCTTAGAATCGGGACTTCAAAGATGTTTTGAACGTCATGGACCATATGAGATGTTCTAGGAGTTGAAGTTAATATTTCAAGCAAATACCCGAGTTGAGAGATATGAAGTCTCCAACAAGTTCTATGGCTAAAAGATGGAGGAGAATAGCTCAAGCAGTGAGCATGTGCTCAGATTGTCTGGGTACTACAATCGCTTGAATCAAGTGGGAGTTAATCTTCCAGATAAAATAGTGATTGACAGAATTCTCTAGTCACCATCAACAAGTTAGTAGAACTTCGTGATGAACTATAATATGCAAGGGATAAGGAAACGATTCCAAGCTCTTCGTGATGCTGAAACAACGAAGGTAGAAATCAAGAAAAGCATCAAGTGTTGATGGTAAACAAAACCACTAGTTTCAAGTAAAGGGACAAAGGGAAGAAAGGGGAACTTCAAGAAGAACGGCAAACAAGTTGTTGCTCAAGTGAAGAAACCCAAGTTTGGACCTAAGCCTGAGACTAAGTGCTTCTACTGCAAAGGGACTGGTCACTAGAAGCGGAACTACCCCAAGTATTTGGCAGATAAGAAGGATGGCAAAGTGAACAAAGGTATATTTGATATACAGATTATTGATGTGTATTTTACTAGTGTTCATAGCAACCCCTCGGTATTTGATACTGGTTCAGTTGCTAAGAGTAGTAAATCGAAACGGGAGTTGCAGAATGAACAGAGACTAGTTAAGGGTGAAGTGACGATGTGTGTTGGAAGTGGTTCCAAGATTGATATGATCATCATCGCACACTCCCCATACTTTCAGGATTAGTGTTGAACCTAAATAAGTGTTATTTGGTGTTTGCATTGAGCATAAATATGATTGGATCATGTTTATTGCAATACGGTTATTCATGTAAGTTAGAGAATAATTGTTGTTCTGTTTACATGAATAAAACCTTCTATGGTCATACACCCAATGAAAATGGTTTGTTGGATCTCGATCGTGGTGATACACATATTCATAATATTGAAGCCAAAAGATGCAAAGTTAATAATGATAGTGCAACTTATTTGTGGCACTGCTGTTTAGGTCATATTGGTGTAAAGCACATGAAGAAAATCCATGCTGATGGGTTTTTGGAATCACCTGATTATGAATCAGTTGATGCTTGTGAACCATGCCTCATGGGCAAGATGACTAAGACTCCATTCTCCGGAACAATGGAGCGAGCAACAGATTTGTTGGAAATCATACATACTGATGTATGCGGTCCGATGAGTGTTAAGGCTCACGGCAAGTATTGTTATTTTCTGACCTTCACAGATGATTTGAGCAGATATGGGTATATCTACTTAATGAAACACAAGTCTGAAACATTTGAAAAGTTCAAAGAATTTCAGAGTGAAGTGAAGAATCATCGTAACAAGAAAATAAAATTTTCTACGATATGATCGCAGAGGTAAAATATTTGAGTTAAGAGTTTGGCCTTCAGTTAAAACAATGTGAAATAGTTTCACTACTCACGCCACCTGGAACACCACAGTGTAATGGTGTGTCCGAACGTCATAACCGTACTTTATTAGATATGGTGTGATCTATGATGTCTCTTACCGATCTACCACTATCGTTTTGGGGTTATGCATTAGGGACAGCTGCATTCACGTTAAATAGGGCACCATCTAAATCCGTTGAGACGACACCGTATGAACTATGGTTTGGCAAGAAACCTAAGTTGTCGTTTCTTAAAGTTTGAGGTTGCAATGCTTATGTGAAAAAGTTTCAACCTGATAAGCTCAAACCCAAATCGGAGTAGTGCGTCTTCATAGGATACCCAAAAGAAAATGTTGGGTACACCTTCTATCACAGATCCGAAGGCAAGTTATCCATTGCTGAGAATGGATCCTTTCTAGAGAAGGAGTTTCTCTCGAAAGAAGTGAGTGGGAGGAAAGTAGAACTTGATGAGGTAACTATACTTGCTCCCTTATTGGAAATTAGTTCATCACAGAAATATGTTCCTGTGACTACTACACCAATTAGTGAGGAAGCTAATGATGATGATCATGTAACTTCAGATCAAGTTGCTACCGAACCTCATAGGTAAACCAGAGTGAGGTCTGCACCCGAGTGGTACGGTAATCCTGTTCTGGAGGTCATGTTACTTGACCATGACGAGCCTACGAACTATGAGGAAGCGATGATGAGCCCAGATTCTGCGAAATGACTTGAGGCCATGAAATCTGAGATGAGATCCATGTATGAGAACAAAGTATGGACTTTGATTGACTTGCCCAATGATCGGTGAGCCATTGAGAATAAATGGATCTTCAAGAGGAAGACGGACGCTGATAGTAGTGTTACTATCTACAAAGCTAGAATTTTCGCTAAAAGTTTTTCGACAAGTTCAAGGTGTTGACTACGATGAGAGTTTCTCACTCGTATCTATGCTTAAGTCTATCCGAATCATGTTACCAATTGCCGTATTTTATGAAATCTGGCAAATGGGTAAACAAAACTGCATTCCTTAATGGATTTATTAAAGAAGAGTTGTATATGATGCAACCAGAAGGTTTTGTCAATCCTTAAGGTACTAACAAAATATGCAAGCTCCAGCGATCCATCTATGGACTGGTGCAAGCATCTCAGAGTTGGAATATATGCTTTGATGAGTTGATCAAAGCATATAGTTTTATACAGACTTGCGGTGAAGCCTGTATTTACAAGAAAGTGAGTGGGAGCACAACATCATTTTTGATAAGTATATGTGAATGGCATATTGTTGATCAGAGATAATGTAGAATTATTCTGCAAAGCATAAAGGAATGTTTGAAAGGAGTTTTTCAAAGAAATACCTCGGTGAAGCTGCTTACATATTGAGCATCAAGAGCTATAGAGATAGATCAAGACGCTTGATAAGTTTTTCAATGAGTACATACCTTGACAAGATTTTGAAGTAGTTCAAAATGGAACAGTCAAAGAAGGAGTTCTTGCCTTGTTACAAGGTGTGAAGTTGAGTAAGACTCAAAACCCGACCACGGCAAAAGATAGAGAGAGAATGAAAGTCATTCCCTATGCCTCAGCCATAGGTTCTATAAAGTATGCCATGTGGTGTACCAGACCTATTGTATACCCTGCCCTGTGTTTGGCAAGGGAGTACAATAGTGATCTAGGAGTAGATCACTGGACATTGGTCAAAATTATTCTTAGTGGAATAAGGATATGTTTCTCGATTATGAGGTGACAAAAGGTTCGTCGTAAAGGGTTACGTCGATGCAAGTTTTGACACTGATTCAGATGACTCAAAGTATCAATCTGGATACATATTGAAAGTGGGAGCAATTAGCTAGAGTAGCTCCATGCAGAGCATTGTTGACATAGAAATTTGCGAAATACATACGGATCTGAATGTGGCAGACCCGTTGACTAAACTTCCCTCACAAGCAAAACATGATCACACCTTAGTACTCTTTGGGTATTAATCACATAGCGATGTGAACTAGATTATTGACTCTAGTAAACCCTTTGGGTGTTGGTCACATGGCGATGTGAACTATGGGTGTTAATCACATGGTAATGTGAACTATTGATGTTAAATCACATGGCGATGTGAACTAGATTACTGACTCTAGTGCAAGTGGGAGACTGAAGGAAATATGCCCTAGAGGCAATAATAAAGTTATTATTTATTTCCTTATATCATGATAAATGTTTATTATTCATGCTAGAATTGTATTAACCGGAAACATAATACATGTGTGAATACATAGACAAACAGTATGTCACTAGTATGCCTCTACTTGACTAGATCGTTGAATCAAAGATGGTTAAGTTTCCTAGCAATAGACATGAGTTGTCATTTGATTAACGGGGTCACATCATTAGAGAGAATGATGTGATTGAATTGACCCATTCCGTTAGCATAGCACTTGATCGTTTAGTTTGTTGCTATTGCTTTCTTCATGACTTATACATGTTCCTATGACTATGAGATTATGCAACTCCCGTTTACCGGAGGAACACTTTGTGTGCTACCAAACATCACAATGTAACTGGGTGATTATAAAGGTGCTCTACAGGTGTCTCCGAAGGTACTTGTTGGGTTGGCGTATTTCGAGATTAGGATTTGTCACTCCGATTGTCGGAGAGGTATCTCTGGGCCCACTCGGTAATGCACATCACTATAATCCTTGCAAGCATTGCAACTAATGAGTTAGTTACGGGATGATGTGTTATAGAACGAGTAAAGAGACTTGTCGGTAACGAGATTGAACTAGGTATTGAGATACCGACGATCGAATCTCGGGCAAGTAACATACCGATGACAAAGGGAACAACGTATGTTGTTATGCGGTCTGACCGATAAAGATCTTCATAGAATATGTAGGAGCCAATATGAGCATCCAGGTTCCGCTATTGGTTATTAACCGGAGACATGTCTCGATCATGTCTACATTGTTCTCGAACCCGTAGGGTCCGCACGCTTAACGTTACGATGACAGTTTCATTATGAGTTTATATATTTTGATGTACCGAAGGTTGTTCGGAGTCCCGGATGTGATCACGGACTTGACGAGGAGTCTCGAAATGGTCGAGACATAAAGATCGATATATTGGACGACTATATTTGGACACCGGAAAGGTTCCGGGTAAGATTGGGACAATACCGGATCACCGGGAAGTTATCGGAACCCCCTGGGAGGTATATGGGCCTTATTGGGCCTTAGTGGAAAGGAGGGGAAAGGAGCAAGAGAGGGGGCGTCCCCCCCCAAGCCCAATCCGAATTGGGAAGGGGGCCGGCTCCCCCTTTCCTTCCTCCCTCCTTCCTCTTCCTTCCCTCTCCTACTCCTAATAGGAAAAAGGGGAGTCCTACTCCCGGTGGGAGTTGGACTCCCCCCCTTGGGCGCGCCACCCTCCTTGGCCGTCCCCCTCCTCCACTCCTTTATATACGGGGGCAGAGGGGCACCCCAGAGACACAACAATTGATCATTGATCTCTTAGCCGTGTGCGGTGCCCCCCTCCACCATAATCCTCGATAATATTGTAGCAGTGCTTAGGCGAAGCCCTGCGACAGTAGAACATCAAGATCGTCACCACGCCGTCGTGCTGACAGAACTCATCCCCGACACTTTGCTGGATCGGAGTCCGGGGATCGTCATCGAGCTGAACATGTGCAAAAACTCAGAGGTGTCATAGTTTCGGTGCTTGATCGGTCGGGTCGTGAAGACGTACGACTACATCAACCGCGTTGTTATAACGCTTCCGCTTCCGGTCTACGAGGGTATGTAGACAACACTCTCCCCTCTCATTGCTGTGCATCACCATGATCTTGCGTGTGCGTAGGAATTTTTTGAAATTACTACGTTCCCCAACATCCATTATGTTCTAAGATTGATGTTGCTATGACTTTGCTATGCTTAATGCTTGTCACTAGGGCCCGAGTGCCATGATTTCAGATCTGAACCTATTATGTTTTCATGAATATATGAGAGTTCTAGATCCTATCTTGCAAGTCTATAGTCACCTATTATGTGTTATGATCCGTTAACCCCGAAGTGCCAATAATCGGGATACTTACCGGTGATGATCGTAGTTTGAGGAGTTCATGTATTCACTATGTGCTAATGCTTTGTTCCGGTTCTCTATTAAAAGGAGGCCTTAATATCCCTTAGTTTCCAATAGGACCCCGCTGCCACGGGAGGGTAGGACAAAAGATGTCATGCAAGTTCTTTTCCATAAGCACGTATGACTATATACGGAATACATGCCTACATTACATTGACGAATTGGAGCTAGTTCTGTGTCACCCTATGTTATGACTGTTACATGATGAACCGCATCCGGCATAATTATCCATCACTGATCCAGTGCCTACGAGTTTTCCATATACTGGTTTACGCTTATTTACTTTTCCTGCTACTGTTACAATCACTACAAAATGCCAAAAATATTACTTTTTGCTGTCTTTACTTTTGTTGCCGCTACCACCACTATCATATTACTTTGCTACTAAACACTTTGCTGCAGATACTAAGTTTCCAGGTGTGGTTGAATTGAACTCAGCTGCTAATACTTGAGAATATTCTTTGGCTCCCCTTGTGTCGAATCAATAAATTTGGGTTGAATACTCTACCCTCGAAAGCTGTTGCGATCCCCTATACTTGTGAGTTATCAAGACCTTTTTTCTGGCGCCGTTGCCGGGGAGCATAGCTCTATTCTTTGAGTCACTTGGGATTTATATCTGCTGGACACTATGAAGAACTTGAGAGATCCAAAACCAAGATCTATCCCTCAACTACAAGGGGAGGTAAGGAACTGCCATCTAGTTCTGCACTTGATTCACCTTCTGTTATGAGTAAGTTTGCGATACCTACACCTGCTTCTGCTATTAGTTCTGATATGTCGCATGTTATTGATGATGCCACTTCTGCTATGCACGATACTTATGATGAAACTGCTTCTATGTCTGATACTACTGTGCCCCTTGGTGAATTTCTTGACGAACAAATTGCTAGGGCTAGAGAAAAAGAAATTATTGTATCTGAATACGATGATGATAGTGATGATGAAAACATGTCTGTTATTCCTAAAGGTTATCTTTTTGATAAGGAATCTTCTGCCGCTATTTTCGCTTGCAAGGATAGATATGAGCTTATGAGGTTATTAATTAAATGGAACAAAGAATAACTAAGAGATAGAATGAGACCCGACCCTGCTTTTGCTACTTCACCTATATGTGTTCCTGATAAATATTATGAATTCTCTGTTAATCCTGATATAATTACTTTGGTTGAATCTGATCCATTTTATGGCTATGAATCTGAAACTGTTGTGGCACATCTTACTAAGTTAAATGATATAGCTGCCATGTTCACTAATAATGAGAGATCACGTTATCTCTATTTACTCAAAATATTTCCATTCTCATTAAAGGGCGATGCTAAGATATGGTTTAATTCTCTTGATCCTGGTTGTGTGCGTAGCCCCCAGGATATGATTTATTACTTCTTTGCTAAATATTTCCCTGCTCATAAGAAACAAGCTGCTTTGAGGGAAATATACAACTTTGTGCAAATTAAAGAAGAGAGTCTCCCACAAGCTTGGGGGAGGCTTCTCAAGTTACTTAATGTTTTGCCTGATCATCCCCTTAAGAAACCTGAAATACTTGATATCTTTTATAATGGACTAACCGATGCTTCCAGAGATTACCTGGATAGTTGTGTTGGTTCTCTTTTCAGGGAAAGAACACCGGATGAAGCTGAAATTCTATTGAATAATATGTTGACAAATGAAAATAATTGGGCACCTCCTGAGCCAGCTCCTGCTCCAATTACTAAGCCTATCCCTAAACCAACTCCGAAGAAGAGAGGTGTTTTATTTCTCAATCCCGAAGATATGCAAGAGGCAAAGAAATCTATGAAAGAAAAAGGTATTAAAGCTGAAGACGTTAAGAATTTACCTCCTATTGAAGAAATACATGGTCTTAATTCACCGCCTGTTGAAGAAACTTATGATCTCAATTATTTATTTACTGAAGAACCTCCTGATCCCGATATCCCGACACAGGTAGTAAAGGTAAATTCTCTCTATAGATATGATAAAACTGAAGTCCCTCCTACTAAAATTGCTAGTCAGTGCTTGGATGAGTTTGATAACTTTATGCTTAAGCAAGACGACTTCAATGCTTATTTTGGTAGACAATTAAAAGAAAATGCTTATATGATTAGACGCTTGGGTGATTATATGACTGATATTAAAGGTGAACTTAAACTTATTAGCAAACATGCTTCTATGGTTACCACTCAAGTAGAACAAGTACTTAAAGCTCAAAAAGAAGTGCTTGATGAAATGAATAGTAAGAAAATGATTATGTTGTTAGAGTGGCTACTAGAACTGGTAGAATGACTCAGGAACCTTTGTATCCTGAAGGCCACCCTAAGAGAATCGAGCAAGATTCTCAAAGAATGTTCCTACTTCTTCTAAAAAGAAGAAAAATAAAAATGATAGAACTGTGCGAACTTCTAGTGAGCCTATTGCTAAACCACCTGATAATCCAAATGATATATCTATGTCTGATGCTGAAACACAATCTGGTAATGAACATGAACCTAGTAAAAATATTAATGATAATGTTCAGGATGATGCTCAACCTAGTAATGACAATGATGTAGAAATTGAACCTGCTATTGATCTTGATAACCCACAATCAAAGAATCAATGTTATGATAAAAGAGACTTTGTTGCTAGGAAACATGGTAAAGAAAGAGAACCTTGGGTTCAGAAACCCATGCCTTTTCCTCTGAAACCATCCAAGAAAAAGGATGATGAGAATTTTGAGCGCTTTGCTGAAATGATTAGGCCTATGTTTTTGCGTATGAGATTAACTGATGTGCTCAAAACAAATCCTTACGCTAAATATATGAAACATATCATTACTAATAAAAGAAAGATACCGGAAGCTGAGATTTCCACCATGCTTGTTAATTATACTTTTAAGGGTGGAATACCAAAGAAACTTGGAGACCCCAGAGTACCTACTATACCTTGCTCCATTAAAAGAAATTATATTAAAACTGCTTTATGTGATCTTGGAGCCGGTGTTAGTGTTATGCCTCTCTCTTTATATCGTAGACTTGACTTGAATAAGTTGACACCTACTGAAATATCTTTGCAAATGGCTGATAAATCAACTATTATACCTGTCGGTATTTGTGAGGATGTGCCTGTTGTGGTTGCAAACATTACTATTTTAACAGACTTTGTTATTATTGATATTCCCGAGGATGATAGTATGTCTATTATTCTTGGAAGACCTTTTCTTAATACTGCAGGGGCTGTTATTGATTGCAACAAAGGCAATGTCACTTTTCATGTTAATGGTAATGAGCATACGGTACACTGATACGTCTCCAACGTATCTGTAATTTTTTATTGCTCCATGCTATATTATCTACTATTTTGGGTAATATTGGGCTTTATTATCCACTTTTATATTACTTTTGGGACTAACCTATTAACCGGAGGCCCAGCCCAGATTTGCTGTTTTATGCCTATTTCAGTGTTTTGAAGAAAAGGAATATCAAACGGAGTCGAAACGGAACGAAATCAACTAGAGAAGTTATTTTTGGAAGGAAACACACCTGATGGACTTAGACCCCATGTCAGAAGATACGGGAGCTGCCCACGAGGGTGGGGGCGCGCCCACCCCCCTAGGGTGCGCCCCCCTGTCTCGTGGGGCCCTCGTGGCTCCCCTGACGTACCTCCTGCACCCATATATACCCACGTGACCTAAAACTTCCAGAACGCACAATAGATCGGGAGTTCCGCCGCCAGAAGCCTCCGTAGCCACCAAAAACCAATCGGGACCCTATTTCGGCACCCTGCCGGAGGGGGGAACCCTCATTGGTGGCCATCTTCATCATCCCGGTGCTCTCCATGACGAGGAGGGAGTAGTTCTCCCTCGGGGCTGAGGGTATGTACCAGTAGATATGTGTTTGATCTCTCTCTCTCTCTCTCGTGTTCTTGAGATGGTACAATCTTGATGTATCGCGAGCTTTGCTATTATAGTTGGATCTTATGTTTCTCCTCCCCCTCTTCTCTCTTGTAATGAATTGAGTTTTCCCCTTGAAGTAATCTTATCGGATTGAGTCTTTAAAGATTTGAGAACACTTGATGTATGTCTTGCCGTGGATATCTGTGGTGACAATGGGATACCACGTGCCACTTGATGTATGTTAAGGTGACCAACTTGCGGGTTTTGTGACATTGGGAACCTATGCATAGGGGTTGGCACACGTTTTCGTCGTGATTCTCCGGTAGAACTTTGGGGCACTCTTTGAGGTCCTTTGTGTTGGTTGAATAGATGAATCTGAGATTGTGTGATGCATATCGTATAATCATACCCACGGATACTTGAGGTGACATTGGAGTATCTAGGTGACATTAGGATTTTGGTTGATTTGTGTCTTAAGGTGTTATTCTAGTACGAACTCTAGGGCTGTTTGTGACACTTATAGGAATAGCCCAACGGATTGATTGGAAAGAATAACTTTGAGGTGGTTTCGTACCCTACCATAACCTCTTCGTTCGTTCTCTGCTATTAGTGACTTTGGAGTGACTCTTTGTTGCATGTTGAGGGATAGTTATGTGATCCAATTATGTTAGTATTGTTGAGGGAACTTACACTAGCGAAAGTATGAACCCTAGGCCTTATTTCCTATCATTGCAATACCGTTTACGCTCACTTTTATCACTTGCTACCTTGCTGTTTTTATATTTTCATATTACAAAAACTATTATCTACTATCCATATTGCACTTGTATCACCATCTCTTCACCGAACTAGTGCACCTATACAATTTACCATTGTATTGGGTGTGTTGGGGACACAAGAGACTCATTATTATTTGGTTGCAGGGTTGCTTGAGAGAGACCATCTTCATCCTACGCCTCCTACGGATTGATAAACCTTAGGTCATCCACTTGAGGGAAATTTGCTACTGTCCTACAAACCTCTGCACTTGGAGGCCCAACAACGTCTACAAGAAGAAGGTTGTGTAGTAGACATCATACACTTTCTGAGGAAACAACCTCAAGTTCATAGTATCAACTCTATTGGAAAAATTCCATCAATTATATTTGGAGATTTTGAATTTCCTCTTCCTACTGTCAAGAAGAAATATGATATTCTTATTATTGGGGATGTGCATATCCCCGTTGAGGTAACTTAGTGCTATTCGAAATTTCTCTGGTTTCATGATTATCGGAATGAGTTTGTTAACAAGACTTGATCAACCTTGTTTCTGGATTCTTTTTGATGAGCATGAGATGGATGAAACTAGAAGCACAAACTTCTGTACCCCACTTTTACTTTCTGTTATTTCTATTAAATAAAGTAAAAAATAGTATTTTCTGTCTATTTCCTGACTTATCCGTGCAATATAAAAATATCCCGAAAATAAAAGTCCTCAGAATGCTATGCCAATTTAATATGATTTTTTCGGGAATGTTTGAGAATTTACTGTGCAAAAATTACCGCGGGAGGAGCTGCCACCTGGCCGCGAGGGTGGTGGGCGCGCCCCCCTATAGGGCGCGCCCCCTGCCTCGTGGGCCCACGGTGGCCCTCCTCCACTTATCCCAGCACCCATCTTCTTCCTCTATCTCACACAAATCCGAAAAACCAACTCAAGCACGAGTTCCAGCCACTTTTGCTGTGATTTTCGATCTCCTTGCTCAAGGCACCTCTCTCAAAATTGCTTGGGGAGATTGTTCCTTGGTATGTGACTCCTCCATTGGTCCAATTAGTTTTTGTTCTAGTGATTTATCCATTACAAATTTGTGCTGCATAGGTGACCATGTTCTTGAGCTTGCATGTCAAATTTATATGGTTCCAAGTAGTTCTAATGCTTGATATAGGCTCTAGGCACTTGTAGGAGTAGTTACTATCAGTTTTATTGAGTTTGGTTTACTTTTATTTTGAAGTTACTAAAAAATTCAGAATTTTTCAGAGAAAAACAATATGTTTAGGAAGATGTTCCAAGGTGGTTCCTCTAAGAAGCAAGGACCCATAATTGCTATAAGCGATGCTGACGAGGATCCACCAAGAGACGCTCAAGTACGGCCTTGCGAATGGCCGTCGGAAAATTTTATGGACCATGTGGGAATTAAAGAAGAATTCAAATCATATTTGCGCAATGCCGGTCTTGAGGATTTTGAGGCTAACAAATGCCCCCAGTATCATGATCTCACAAGTTCATTTGTGAGGAGGTTTGAGTATTCATCTTCGCGTAATTCTCCTTCAGTCATGTTTGATCTCTATGACAAATCTTATACCATGGACTTAGAGGATTTTACTTCTGCTTGCGAACTTCCATCATGGGGCAGTATTAGGGATCCCCCTAAATCTGAATTTAGAAACCTTCTTGCTAGTATAACTGTGGGGGGAATCTAGAGATATAACGCAGGCTACCATAGGGAGCATTCACTTTCCTGCTATACATTATTTTGCTCTTTTCATTGGTAGATGCATAAATGCTAAGGATGAAGCATGTCACATGTGTGTCCCTGATCTTAGCATTCTTAGGAGTGCTGTGTTAGGAGACCAATCTTATCATATGGGAGCCATTGTAGCTCGTAGGTTGCATCATAATAGACATAATGCAGATTTCTTTGGAGGAATATATGCAACCTGCTTAGCTCATTTTCTGGAGATAGACATTCGTGAGGGTGATATGGAGTTGCCCCCTGCATATTTAGATTATGACTCTATGGCTTCACATCAGTTTGTCGAGAGGCCTGAATCACCTCTCTTATATCGCTTAATTTTTTATAAACGACGTGTTTTCTGTATTACTCTCCCTGCTCCTGCCTTCTTTGATTCACAGACAAAAGGAAGATATGTTATTGCCAGAGAGGAGGCGGAAGAGTACGAGAGGAGAGCGGAGGCAGCTCAACTCCATGCTGCAGCTCAGCAGGCGATAACCGCTGCACAACAGTATGATCCCAACTATTCCTCTTCATCACAGTACGACCCCAACAACTATTATTATGGATATCCGCCAGGCCAGCCGTGGCCATATACCAACTTAGGCCAAAAGCCTAAGCTTGGGGGAGTATGTATTTCTCACCGACATTACATTTATGTTCACACACACTCATTGCTAGATGTCGGTGCTCATACTTTTTCACTGTAATATTCATGCTAGTTTATTTTCTTTTTCCTGCTTTCTTCTTGTGTGTTTAGTAAACCTTAAGAAAAACCAAAAAAATAGTAGTAGTTTATTTTTCTGCTGTAGTAGTAATAACTAAAAAGAAAACCCAAAAATATTTCCCATTCTTCTTTTACTTGTTGGGAGCTTTCCCGTGTAAATAGTTTTATTTCTTTTATTTGGGGGTCAGTAGGAGAAGACCATAATTAAATTGTTGAAGTGGCTCTTATATGCATTATTGTTGAATTAACCAAAGAGCTCATATTGCCTTGTCTTCTCCTGTTTATTGAATGCTCGCAGATTCCAGCTTAGTCCAATGTACGTGCACTCTTATTATTATTCACACCTTTCGGTCGTGCAAGTGAAAGGCAATTATGATGATATATAATGGACTGACTGAGATGAGAAAAGCTGGTATGAACTCGACCTCTTTTGTTTTTGTAAATATGATGAGCTCGTCGTTCTTGATTCAGCTTATTATGAATAAACATGTTTGCAATGACAATTAGATATCATAGTTGCTTGTGCCATGCTTGATTAGCTATGAGTTATAATGATTTACCTTGTATGCCAACATGCTATTGAGATGATTATGATGTGGTATGATGGGGTGGTATCCTCTTTTGAATGATTTAAGTGACTTGACTTGGCACATGTTCACGCATGTAGTTGAAACAAAATCAACATAGCCTTCACGATATTTATGTTCATGGTGGATTATATCCTACTCATGCTTGCATCCAATGTTTATTAATTTTAATGCATGTACATGGCTGTTGTCGCTCTCTAGTTGGTCGCTTCCCAGTCTTTTGCTAGCCTTCACCTGTACTAAGCGGGAATACTGCTTGTGCATCCAATCCCTTAAACCCCAAAGTTATTCCAGATGAGTCCACCATACCTTCCTATATGCGGTATCTACCTGCCATTCCAAGTAAATTTGTATGTGCCAAACTCTAAACCTTCAAGTAAATGTTCTGTTTTGTATGCTCGAATAGCTCATGTATCAACAAAGGTTGTCCTTATCTTCCGTGTTAGGCGGGTTATTCTTAAGAGGAGTGGACTCCGCTCCTCACTCACGAGAAAATGGCTGGTCACCGGGATGCCCAGTCCCATGCTTTATGCAAACTAAATCAAAATTAATTGCAAACAAAACTCCCCCTGGGACCTGATGTATGTTGGAGGCACTCGTTGTTTCGAGCAAGCCATGGATTGATGCTTGTTGGTGGAGGGGGAGTATAAACTTTACCATTTTGTTTGGGAACCGCCTATAATGTGTTTAGCATGGAAGATATCGCCATCTCTTAGTTGTTACGTTGACAATGAAAGTATACCGCTCAAAATACAATTTGTCTCTATTTCAAAACCGAGCTCTGGCACCTCTACAAATCCATGCTTCCCTCTATGAAGGGCATATCCATTTACTTTTATGCTGAGTCATCACCCTCTTATTAAAAAGCACTAGCTGGAGAGCACAACCGTCATTTGCATTCATCACTGTTAATTTATATTGGTTGTGACTATGATTGGATCTCTTTTACCATGAATTACAATGTCTAGTCAGTCTATAGTCACCTATTATGTGTTATGATTCGTTAACCCCGAAGTGACAATAATCGGGATACTTACCGGTGATGACCGTAGTTTGAGGAGTTCATGTATTCACTATGTGCTAATTGAAAGTGCGTTATATCGACTAGAGGGGGGTGAATAGACGGTTTTTATGAAAGTCTTCAAAATGTGGAAGTTTCGAAGACAAACGATGGAAATAAACCTATTACCATGCAGCGGAAGGTAGACTACACTAGGCAAGCCATAGTCAAGTATGCAATGGAGTGAGAGCACAATGACTAATAGCAGCAATGTAGTAAGGATCGGGTAGGAAGATATTATGAAGCCAAACGGAACACGCAGTCACTCAGTGAAGACAAAAGATAGTGCAATCATACAATGACTTCACAAGGAGGAACAGTAAGTAGAGGGAAGGGAAGGATGAAACCAGTGACTCGTTAAAGACAATGATTTGTTGGACCAGTTCTAGTTGCTGTGACAACTGTACGTCTGGTTAGGGCGGCTAGGTATTTAAACCTGAGGACACACAGTCCCGGACACCCAGTCCTGAACACGCAGCTCAGGACACCCAGTCCTCACCGTATTCCCCTTGAGCTAAGGTCACACAGACCTCGCCCAATCACTCTGGTAAGTCTTCAAGGTAGACTCCCAAACCTTCACAGACTTCGTTCACCGGCGATCCACAATGTCTCTTGGATGCTCAGAACGTGACGCCTAACCGGTTGGAGGATTCACGGTCCTCAAGTGTAATAAGTCTTCAGATCACACAGACAAGAAGACTTAAGTGATGCCTAATTCTCTTTGGCTCTGGGTGGTTAGGGCTTTATCCTCGCAAGGAATTCTCTCTCAAAGGCTTCGAGGTGGGTTGCTCTCAAATGAGAAAAGCCGTACACTAACTCTGAGCAGCCAACCGTTTATGGTTGTAGGGGGTGGGATATTTATAGCCACTAGGCAACCCGACCTGATTTGTCCGAAATGACCCTGGGTCACTAAGGAACTGACACGTGTTCTAACGGTCAGATTTCAAACTCACGCGGCAACTTTACTTGGGCTACAAGCAAAGCTGACTTGTCCGACTCTGGACAAGATTCGCTCTCATAGTCTTCACTCGAAGACATAGGTTTTGGTTAGGCATCACTTCAGTCATTCTGACTGGTTCTCTTGGACCCCACTTAACAGTACGGTGGTTCCTATGACTCAATAAAGAAGAAACAGAACTATGAAAGATCTAAGTCTTCGAGCTCCATATGCTTCATGTCACGTCTTATCTTGTCATAGTCTTCAATGTGAATATCTTCATATACCACCTTTGACATCAATGTCTTCATACATTTTTAGGGGTCATCTCTGGTAGGAAAACCGAATCAATGAGGGACTTCTACCTGTGTTATCCTGCAATTCTCACAAACACATTAGTCCCTCAACTAGGTTTGTCATCAATACTCCAAAACCAACTAGGGGTGGCACTAGATGCACTTACAATCTCCCCCTTTTTGGTGATTGATGACAAACTAGTTGAAGTTTTCAATGGGGAATATAATATGTGAAATTGTAAAGGGTAAGGAATTGTCTTCATAAGTTGCAAGGGCTCCCCCTGAAGATGTGCATATAAGTAATTTGCTTTTGGAATGCAAATGCACATGGCAGGTTGTGCTTGTGGAGATCCTCTTCAACTTATGATGATAATCCACTATGCATGTGAAGGTATGTGAAGATAATGACATGCATAATGGAAAATGGACGTCTGCAAAATAATCTAAGTGCGGAATTTATCGTCGCACATGCGGAATTTATCATCGCATCACAAGGTGGCAAATAAGTAGCAGACGACCATCGAGTTTAAGTGTTACAACTCAAAGACCCAAATGTATCAAAACGAGAGTTGTAAACACGAAGCAAAATATAAAGCACCCGCCCATATGGACCCGCTTGAAGACTATCAAACTCATATGCTTCTCCCCCTTTTGTCAGTAAGGACCAAAAAGGTTCGAAGACATAGAGCATCTACTCATTCCCATGAAGAGTAGGTGAAGCAGCAGGGTCGTCAGTGGTGTTCAGCAGTACAGAAGAACTTGGAGCAGTGTCGAAGCGTGCTGAAGGAGGTGGCGGTGAAGTAGCATCGTCTTCATCCTCGATCACTCTGGCATTCACAGTTGCAGCAAAGGAAGAGAACTCAGAGTCTTCAAGAGATGGAGTTCGTCGCAGCACTGCCCTTCGAGGAGGTGTGGAGTCAAACTTGAAGCGCCCAGAGAAGCCATCCTCTTGAAGATCATCTTCAAAGCACATCAGCGTCAGCCCTTTCCATGTGCATCGAGAGGTTTCATGGGCAACAAAGGCATTCTTGGTGGCAAGATTTCGAATGCGATTAACATCCACCAAGAGGCTTTGCATCTGACGCTTCAGCCAGTCATGATGCCTATCCTGTTTCTGATGAAGAGCCACAAGAAGCTCTCGGTCATTGAGAACACGAGTGCGCTTCTTGGGTCATTGGGCAATGGTGCTATCAGTGGCTTCAGTGAGAGCAGGATGTGGTGCACGTGTAGTGCCAGCCAAAGGATACACACGAGTTACTGCTTCAACTCCTTCAATGTTCTGAGAAAAACTTTGATGCTCTGCATTCTGAAGACTTAGAGGTTCCTTGGCAGGCTCAGGATAGATGGCTTCAATAGACATATCCACATCAGGCAGAAAGATCCGATGATTGCGAGCAGATGGCTGATATGAGATAGCGGAGTGAAGTTTGATCAGTCGCATTACCCATGGGGCGTAGAACTTCAGGCCAAAAAGATCAGAGCCTGAGGCAGCAAGTTGGCGAATGAAGAAGTCCTGTGCATTGAAGCATTTGCCATGAAGAATATAGAAGACCAAAGTCTTCATTGCACCTTCTAGCTTGGCATGTGGAGAGTGTCCTTTGATGGGCCAGAGAGTTCGCCTTATGATGTGATAAATAGTCCTAGGCAGATACTCTAGGTCTTCAACAAAGAACTCTTTGGGATATGCAGCATCTTGGGGCAATGGCTTCATCATACTGAGCATCTGACTCATGTTAGGTTCAGGCTTCTGAAAGATGCTCTCCACAGCTTCATTGTGAAGT
The DNA here is from genome assembly GCF_018294505.1 of Triticum aestivum. Classification (NCBI taxonomy): domain Eukaryota; kingdom Viridiplantae; phylum Streptophyta; class Magnoliopsida; order Poales; family Poaceae; genus Triticum; species Triticum aestivum. The sequence continues at coordinate 77,405,336 of NC_057797.1, forward strand.
TGACAGCCATATTCGTAGAGATCGCCAGGAGTGGGTAGACTAGTGAGCTCAATGATGTCAAAGGCTTTGGCTTCGTGATGAATATTTCCTGTCATCCACTCCAGGACCCAAGTCTTCGGATCTCTGTTATACCCGCGGATGTGAAGTGTGGCATAGAATTGGAGCAGCAACTCTTCATTCCAATGCTCTTGGTCAATGACGAACGGCAGCAATCCAACCTCTTTGAAGCAATCCAGAGCCTCTTCCAGACAGGGCAGACCAGCTATTGCTTCAATGTCAAGACGCTTGTGTGGGAAGATGCGACCTTGATTGTAAAGAATGCAGGAGTAATAGCTTCGCTGTGGATAGCTCCAGAACCGATCAGATGATATTCTTTCCCTTGAGTAGGGGTTCCTGGAGCTATTGAAGAATGTGTTGTCTGCTCTGAAGCCATTGATATTGAAGGATCCAGGTGCTGATGCAGGACCTGGGAACCTGGGCAATCTTGGGATTGGCTTCTGTACCTGAGGCCTGTGCTCAACATGATAGTCGAACTGGGGACCGGCAGCAGGCGCAGGAACAAAAGCAGTGGGATCAGTGGCTTCGCTGACTTCTGGTGCTTTTGTGGGTGAGGGCTCCACATTAGCTTCAGCCATGACAGTGTCAGTGGCTTCAGTGGTGTTGGTGGTGGCAGCCTCAAGATTTTCAACCTCCACTTGACGAGCTGGAGGGTCGGTCACAATCACGTTCTCCTCGAGAACAGCTTCTTGGTGGGACGGGGGAGTAGCAGCTTCTGGGGTTTCTTCTTCATCGGCTGATGCAGCCGGAATGTCTTCAGCAGCTTTAGCTTCAGACTCAGAGACTGGAGGCCTTGGTCCTTTGCGAAACCTGCGTAACGCTGACGACGCCTGTGGAGTTGGTGTTGGCTGGGCCTCAAAGTCTTCTTCCTCTTGTGGGCGATCAGCCCACGAAGCATTCTGAGCAATTGGCGTCAGAGGACGACCAATGCTGATGAGTTCGTTGTGCATTAGCACAGGCGATGATACTTGTTGGTGCTTGAGCTGAGGAAGGACTACATCATCTTCAACATGGTCATGGTGACCAATGTCTTCAGCAGCGATGGGATCAGCTGCTGGAAAGTCTTCAGCTTCATGAGCCTCTGTGAAAGCAGGATCATGGACAGTCAGTTGACGTTCTTGTGGTTCAGTGTCAGGGTGAACCATGGAAATGGGTTCAACAATCAAGGGCTCTGTGTGAGCAGCCCATTCTTTCTTGGTCTTCCTCTTCTTCTTGGAGGGGGCAGTAGGAGAGGCTTCAGGATGTTTCCTCTTCCTGGCTTCAGCCTCAGCAGTCCTTGTCTTCTTCAGCTTTGAAGCGGTTGACCGGGCTTTTGGCTTCGAGCCAGTCATGCTGGTTGGGAAGACAATGGGATCTGCTTCCTGCCTTGGTGCGTCGGGTTCAGCCGTAGCGGGCTTCTTCTTCTTCTTTGCAGCCATCCTGGGGTCGATGCCAGGACGCCCAAGGGCCTTGCGCTTCTCAGCCTCATTGTAGGCTTGCACACACCTGTCAACCAGAACCTTCATGCGCTCATGAGAACCCTGAGCTTCTGCACGTTTCGTGAGAAAGGCTTCCTTGAGCTCGTGCAGCATAATCTTGAAGTTCTTCACCTCTTGCACGCTGAGCTTGGCCATATGCTTCTTGAACTGAGATTTCTCAAAGTCAATCTTCTGCTTCAGTTCAACAATGCGTTGGGCGATAGCTAACTCTGAAGCAATGGCGCCATGGAAGGCGACACTAAGGCCAATGGGAAGTTGCAGATCGTCGAAGCTGATGTTGGGCGTGTCAAACCATTCATCAATGAAGTTATGGATGATTGCCACGTCAAAGAGAGGCAGATTATTGAAGATTTCTGCTTCTTCTTTGCTCTTGATCAGTTGCTCAAGAGCGTCATCTGCAAGATCTTCATCGCTGTCCAGATCAATGGCATCATTACGCAGAATAGCAGCAGCTGTCAGTTCTTGGCCGGTGTGTGGCAGAGGCATCTTGACCTTCTGTGGCTTGGAGATGCATGACAAATCTTCAGACTGCACACTGTCTTCAGGAGGTGCAGTTGCCAGTGGCTTCGCCCGTGAGATTTTTCGGGCAGAGGCAGGTTTTGAAGCTTTAGGCTGCTTCTTTAGCTTCGGCGCTGCAGGCGCTTCATCTGATTCAGCATCATCTGCAGGCTCATTCACGGCTGTCCCTTGAACCAAGATATGGGTGATGAGACCTTCAAGGTTGTAGAAAGGACCGACGACATTGGGTTCTGCATCACGTGTGCCGTCAGCCCTTGGAGCAGAAGGACCAGGGTTGAAGTCTAGTCCCAATGTCTTCTTGTTCTGCTTTGCTGAGTTTTGGGCAAACTGGAAGTTGCGCTTGAACAGAATGTCGTCACGACACCATAGTAGTGACGATGAGTGTGCATCTGCAGGCTGTGGCCCACGGACCATGCAGGGATAGAAGCCTTGTTCAATGGCTTCATCTCTGGTCCTGGGTTGAATATTTTTGTAGAGGATGTCTCCCCATGGTCGCTTGATGGCATTCTTTTCAGCATATTCCTTTGTCACAAATCTGTACTTGAACCACTGTTCTGCCCAATAGCGTCGAATCCATTGGATTCGTGTCTTGCACTGACTGTAATCCTCTTCAGGATCTATCTTGTACAGCTCTGAGAGGTCATCGGGCAGATCTCTTGATGTTTCTCCTCGACGCTTTCTGCCACCCTTCTTTGCTGATTTCTCTGAAGCCATGAACTTTAAACTGAAAGGCTTCAATACGTTCAAAGGCTTCAAATGTTTTCGCTTGCTGGACAAACAGGAACTGGCCTCGGGAGAATTTATGTGATGCTGTAAGAATTCTGCAAATTAATGCAGACTATGAGAACCAAGGGATTCTCCCACGGACATGTACCTGTGAAAGAATTAAGGTGCGAGGGAAGGGGAAGAGGTCATATGCATTCTCAGAAGATTTTGAAGATAAATCAGTTTAGAAGACATTGACCTCATCGTGCGAAGACATTCACTCATAGATAAGGAGTTGGTTCCAGATTTGTACAAATCCACGGATCAGTACAAGTGAGGAATCTAACTACTTGTGAAGCATAAGTGAATATACTAGGAATGTTATGAGATGCAGTATGAAAGAGATCCAACTTGTGTGAATAGAAACTGTTTGTGGTAGAAAGTGATAACGCTATAGGATCAAAGGGGCCGTAAAAAGGAAGTTTTATTTACCACACGAAGAACTGCTAGACGGAGTGGAAGAGGAGGCCGAGCAGTTCGATCTTCCGTGCTCTAACTTGGCGACGGAGGACACCTACGGCGACGGCGGAGAGGACGATGTCCGTGGTCGGCATGAAGACGGCGTCGGAGAGGTTGCGGCAGCAAAGCGCTTCCTCGCCGGCGTCGTCGAGGGCTAGCGGTGGCGCTAGGGTTCATGCGAGAGTGGAAGAAGAGATAATGACTAATGCGAGGCATGTATTTATAGGTACAGGGGCGACACTGCGTTATTACACAGGTGCCCCTGGCGATTCACATCTAAGGGACACGTGGATGTCATGCAGCATATCGGGGGTTGTTCCACGTCCCACGCACGCTTGGATTGTCGGGTGGTCATTCCCACTTCTCCGGGTTTCAGGTGAAGGAATGAGCATTGAAAACGGACTTAATGGTTGTCTCTGTATCTTCTGCTGACAAGGACGCAGAGAAGACATTCGACAGTTTCAATAGAATGCATATGATTTGGAGAGATAGAGTTTGAGATAGAAAGCATAGAGAGGTTAGGGTCCGATCACATTCACTTAGTTCAAAAGATTCAACAAGAAGACATAGCTATAAGTGAATGTTGTAGAGGACAGAACACTAGTATATATATATAATCAACATAGTGAAGATAATCATGAAGACATGTTGAAAGTGAAGCCAAACCAAATGTGAATACATAGCAAATGTAACGCCATGAGTGAAACACTTCAAACAGAACATTTGGTGGTGGCGTTACCCACCGTATAGGAAGTATTAGACCCAGACACGGCGCACAATTATCGTGGCGCTCCGAAGTCAAATTCCACATTAATGTATTCACACTTAGAATGTATGTCTTCATTGATTGAAGATATACTTTACTTCGTGTGTTGCACATCTAAGTCATCAATATGCATAAGTGTTAGGATGTGTGCCTGATCACAGGACATTTGAGGATTCCAAGATATTTAGCTCACACCGTAACTTGCAAAATCTCTTCTCATCCAAGGGCTTGGTGAAGATATCTGCCAATTGCTCTTCAGTGTTGACGTGTATGATATCAATATCTTCCTTCACAACATGATCTCTGAGAAAGTGATGACGAATTTCAATGTGCTTTGTCTTTGAGTGCTGAACTGGGTTGTTGGCAATCTTGATGGCGCTTTCGTTGTCGCAGTAGAGTGGCACTTGCTTCAGATGAATGCCATAGTCCTTGAGTGTTTGCTTCATCCATAGAAGCTGAGCGCAGCAAGATACAGCAGCAATGTATTCAGATTCAGCAGTGGAGAGAGATACACAGTTCTGCTTTTTTGAAGACCAACATACAAGTGATCGTCCCAGAAAATGACATGTGCCTGATGTAGACTTGCGTTCCACTTTGTCACCAGCATAATCAGCATCCGAGAATCCAACCAGATCAAACTCTAAGCCCTTTGGATACCATAATCCTAGAGTTGGGGTGTGAGCCAAATATCGAAGGATTCGCTTCACAGCTAAGTGATGCGACTCCTTTGGTGCCGCTTGAAATCGAGCACACATGCAAACACTAAGCATAATATCTGGCCTAGATGCACATAGATAAAGCAAAGAACCAATCATGGAGCGGTATACCTTTTGATAGAACTCTTTACCATTGTCGTCAGGACCCAGATGATGCTTGGCTAGCATTGGAGTCGTGAAGGCTTTGCAGTCTTGCATACCAAACTTCTTCAGGCAATCTTTGAGATAGTTCTCTTGAGATATGAAGATGTCATTGCATTGCTATCGTATTTGAAGACCGAGGAAGAACTTCAGCTCTCCCATCATGGACTTCTGATATTGCTCTTGCATCATATATCCAAACTCTTCACTGTACTTCTGATTGGTGCAGCCGAAGATATTGTCATCCACATATATTTGGCACACAAACAGTTCACCATCATATGTCTTCATGAAGAGAGTGGGGTCGAGGGAACCAGGTATGAAGCCTTTGCTCTTCAGGAAGTATTTAAGTGTGTCATACCAGGCCCGAGGGGCTTGTTTGAGGCCATACAGTGCCTTGTTGAGCTTGTATACCATGTCAGGATGTTTTGGATCTTCAAAGCCAGGCGGTTGTGCAACATACACTTCTTCTTCAATTTTGCCATTGAGAAAGGCGCTCTTCACATCCATTTGATATAGAAGTATGTTATGATGATTTGCATAGGCCAGCAGTATGCATATGGCTTCAAGTCTAGCCACAGGAGCAAATGTTTCATCGAAGTCAATGCCTTCCACTTGAGTATATCCTTGAGCAACGAGACGAGCTTTGTTTCTGACAACTTGACCATGCTCATCTTGCTTGTTGCGGTATATCCATTTGGTGCCTATTATGTTGTACTTTCGAGGATCAGGACGCTTAACCAGTTCCCATACATTATTCAGCTCAAACTGTTGAAGCTCTTCTTGCATAGCTTGAATCCATTCAGGTTCCATGAAGGCTTCTTCAACTTTCTTGGGTTCTGTTATTGAGACGAATGTGAAGTGCCCACGGAAATTTGCTAGCTGAGTTTCCCTTGAACGAGTGAGCGGACCGGGTGCATTGATGCTATCAATTATTCTTTCAATCTGCACTTCATTGGCAACACGAGGATGTACAGGGCGAAGATTTTGCTCTTGCTGATCATTGTCGTTGTTAGAGGGATTGTCTTCAGGCTGAGCATTGTCTTCAGGTTGATCAGGTGCGGAGATGATAAGTTCCTCTTCAGGTTGAGCTTCAGAGGGCATGATTTCTCCACTTCCCATCTGCTTGATTGATTCGCTGGATGGAACTTCATCTAGCACATTTGGCAGGTGTTCTCTTTGTGAACCATTAGTCTCATCAAATCGCACATCCACTGTTTCAACCACTTTATAATGAAAGAGATTGAAGACTCTGTAGGAGTGCGAATCCTTTCCATATCCAAGCATAAAACCCTCATGTGCTTTTGGTGCAAATTTTGAAGTGTGATGTGGATCCTTGATCCAGCACCTGGCGCCAAATACTCTGAAGTAACTGACATTTGGCTTCTTGCCAGTAAGGAGCTCATAAGATGTCTTGTTCAGAAGCTTGTGAAGATAAACACGATTGATTGTATGGCATGCAGTATCAATGGCTTCAGGCCAGAATTTTCTTGGAGTCTTGTATTCATCTAGCATCGTTCTGGCCATCTCAATGAGTGTTCTGTTCTTGCATTCGACGACGCCATTCTGCTGTGGCGTGTACGGGGCTGAGAATTCATGTGTGATGCCTAAGGTATCAAGATATGTATCAAGGCCAGTGTTCTTGAATTTAGTGCCATTGTCACTTCTGATGTGCTTTATCTTGGCGCCATAGTTGTTCATTGCTCGATTGGCGAAGCGTCTGAAGACATCCTGCACTTCAGTCTTGTAGAGGATTATGTGCACCCAAGTATATCTAGAATAATCATCAACAATGACAAAGCCATAGAGACAAGCAGTAGTAGTAAGAGTTGAGTAATGAGTGGGACCGAAAAGATCCATGTGGAGCAGTTCGAAGGGTCGAGTAGTAGTCATGATTGTCTTCGAGGGATGTTTGGCCCTCGTCATCTTTCCTGCTTCACACGCACCGCATAAGTGATCTTTCTTGAACTTGATGCCCTCGATGCCTATGACATGCTTCTTCTTTGCAAGGGTGTGGAGGTTCCTCATGCTAGCATGCCCAAGCCTCCAATGCTAGAGCCAGCATTCTGAAGCTTTTGCTAGTAGACATACGGCAAGTTGTGGTCCTGCTAAGAAATCTACCACGTACAAATCATCTTTTCGGTACCCTTCAAACACTAGAGACTTGTCAGATTCCATTAGAACAAGACAACGATATTTTCCAAATATTACAATCATGTTCAAATCGCAAAGCATTGAGACAAACATTAAGTTGAAGCCAAGGGATTCAACAAGCATGACTTTATCCATGTGCTGATCCTTTGAGATTGCAACTCTACCTAGACCCAATACCTTACTTTTACCAGTGTCAGCAAATGTGATGTGACTCTTGTCGGATGGACGTAAGGTTGAGTCCATAAGAAGGCTTCTTTTGCCAGTCATGTGGTTGGTACACCCACTATCAATAATCCATTCTGAAGACGCTGGTGTCGTACCCTACAGTGCAGTTAGGGGGATAGGCTTCACGAAGAGAATTCTGAAGCAAAAACATTTGACGAACCAGTGGGTTATGAAAGCTTAGATCCAGATTAGGACTGATAGGGAGAGTAGCAAGCGATTCAGGAACGAAGTACATAGTAAGACCATTCGGGCATTTGATCTTGCGCCCTACAAGATGTTTAAGGTCCCCAGCAATAGCGTCAGACGATTTTGGTTTTCTGCTGGAGACCTTTCCCTGCAAAAGAGAGTTAAGCTTTCTTAGCCACCCACATCTTCAAGGGTGGCTTAGAAGTGATAAGTCTAAGTGCAGCGTCTGAGAACTTTGGCTTTGGAGCCCTAGCAAAAAATCTTGCAGGCGGACAATAGTACTCATAAGAATAAGCAGAATAGTTCTTGGTCTTATGAATATGGCGGTTCGATGAACCGTGCTCATATTCATAGGCCTGAGTATGGTTTCCCTGCAAAACATTTGCGTTAGTGCGACTCAGATGAGTCCTCTGTCTGTATGAAGCCTTTGGGCTGTATGAAGCCTGTGGTCTGGGGTTAGTCTTCTTCATCTGCGGTGTCATGACGACATTCACAGGAAGATTTTCCAAACGCCTTTTGGGCACCCAGATCTTCTTCATAGGCGGTCCATTCCTGCAGTTAGTACCAATGTACCTGGCAAACACTTCACCATTCTGATTCTTAAACAGTTTATAGTTTGCATCAAAGGATTCATCAATGACAATGGGGTTAGCACAAGTGAAGCCAGATAGATTGGATGGATCTGCTGAAGGTTCCTTTGCAGCAACCCATGTGGTTTTGGGGTACTGCTCAGGTTTCTAGTAAGAGCCATCAGCATTCATTTTCCTTACGAACCCAACACCCTCTTTCCTCGGGTTTCGGTTCAGAATCTGCCTTTTGAGGACATCACATAGTGTCTGATGCCCTTTAAGACTTTTGTACATCCCTGTTTCAAGCAATGTCTTCAACCTAGCATTTTCATCAGCAATAGCAGTGGTATCCTCAGCAGAGGGGTTAGTTACCACATCAACAGTTGAAGATATTGCAACAGTAGCAGCAGTAGAACATTCAGCAACAGAAGTAGCATTATCGCGCTCAATGCATTTAAGACATGGTGGTTCAAATCCTTCCTGAGCGGAACTGATCTGTTCAGCGCGAAGTGACTCGTTTTCCTTTTGAAGATCTTCATGAGCCGCTCTCAATTTCTCAAGATCTTGCTTCCTTTGAAGATAATCATAGGAAAGCTTTTCATGAGTTGTTGAGAGCGTTTCATGACAACTTTCAAGTTCCTCATACTTAACGTGAAGATTTTTTTATGTCTTCAGTTAAGGACTCAGATCGAGTCATTTCAGGACCTAACAGATCATCGCTTTTGTCTAACAATTTTTGAATATGTTCCATAGCTTTCTGTTGTTTAGTTGCAATTTTAGCAAGTGTTTTGTAGCTGGGTCTTGAATCACAATCAGAATCATCTTCACTAGATGTTTGATAGTGAGTAGTGCGTGTGTTTACCTTGGCAGCGCGTGCCATGAAGCAGTAGGTAGGAGTGGAGTAGTCCTTGTCATTTGCATTGGTGTCGGTGATGAAGTCATTGTCTTCATGTTGAAGATGGACTTGGCAACGTATGCTGTAGCCAGACTTGCAATGCCAGAATCGGACTCCTCCTCAGACTCCACCTCCGCCTCCTCAGAAGAGGACTCCTCCTATGAATCCATTTCCTTGCCAACAAACACACGTGCCTTGCCAGATGAACTCTTCTTGTGTGATGAAGACTTTGAGGAAGACTTGGAAGAAGGCTTTGAGTATTTCTTCTTCTTCTTGTCGTCAGAGTCATATTCCTTGCTCTTCTTCTTCATTTTGTTCTCATTGTCCCACTGCGGACACTCAGAGATGAAGTGGCCAGTTTTCTTGCACTTGTGGCATGTTTTCTTCTTGTAGTCATGAGGAGAAGCTTCATCATTCCTTGAGCTTGATCGTGAAGACTTCCTGAAGCCTTTCTTCTTGGTGAATTTTTGGAACTTCTTCACAAGCATAGCAAGTTCCTTTCCAATGTCTTCAGGGTCATCAGAACTGCTGTCAGATTCTTCTTCAGATGAGGAGACAGCTTTTGCCTTCAAGGCACGAGTTCGCCCATACTTTGGACCGTAGATATCTCTTTTCTCAGAAAGCTGAAACTCATGTGTGTTGAGCCTCTCAAGTATGTCAGACGGATCGAGTGTCTTGAAATCAGGACGTTCTTGAATCATCAGGGCTAGGGTGTCAAACGAGCTGTCAAGTGATCTCAGTAGTGTCTTGACGACTTCATGCTTGGTGATCTCAGTAGCGCCGAGGGCTTGAAGCTCATTTGTGATGTCAGTGAGTCGATCAAACATGAGCTGGACATTCTCATTGTCATTTCGCTTGAAGCGGTTGAAGAGGTTGCGAAGGACACTGATTCTCTAATCTCTCTAGGTTGAGATGCCTTCGTTGACCTTGGAGAGCCAGTCCCAGACTAGCTTTGATGTTTCCAAAGCACTTACATGGCCATACTGTCCTTTGGTCAGATGACCATAGATGATATTCTTGGCATTAGAGTCCAGTTGAACGAACTTCTTGACATCAGCAGCAGTGACACCTTCTCCAGCCTTGGGAACGCCGTTCTTGATGACATACCATAGGTCGACGTCAATGGCTTCAAGATGCATGCGCATCTTATTCTTCCAGTAGGGATATTCAGTTCCATCGAAGACGGGGCATGCAGCAGAGACTTTAATTATCCCTGTAGTCGACATAGCTCAAACTCCAGGTGGTTAAACCGAATCACACAGAACAAGGGAGTACCTCGCTCTGATACCAATTGAAAGTGCATTATATCGACTAGAGGGGGGTGAATAGGCGATTTTTATGAAAGTCTTCAAAACGTGGAAGTTTCGAAGACAAACGATAGAAATAAACCTATTACCATGCAGCGGAAGGTAGACTACACTAGGCAAGCCATAGTCAAGTATTCAATGGAGTGAGAGCACAATGACTAATAGCAGCAATGTAGTAAGGATCGGGTAGGAAGATATTATGAAGCCAAACGGAACACGCAGTCACTCAGTGAAGACAAAAGATAGTGCAATCATACAATGACTTCACACGGAGGAACAGTAAGTAGAGGGAAGGGGAGGATGAAACCAGTGACTCATTGAAGACAATGATTTGTTGGACCAGTTCCAGTTGTTGTGACAATTGTACGTCTAGTTAGGGCGGCTAGGTATTTAAACCTGAGGACACACAGTCCCGGACACCCAGTCCTGAACACGCAGCTCAGGACACCCAGTCCTCACCGTATTCCCCTTGAGCTAAGGTCACACAGACCTCGCCCAATCACTCTGGTAAGTCTTCAAGGTAGACTCCCAAACCTTCACAGACTTCGTTCACCGGCGATCCACAATGTCTCTTGGATGCTCAAAACGCGACGCCTAACCGGCTAGAGGATTCACAGTCCTCAAGTGTAATAAGTCTTTAGATCACACAGACAAGAAGACTTAAGTGATGCCTAATTCTCTTTGGCTCTGGGTGGTTAGGGATTTATCCTCGCAAGGAATTCTCTCTCAAAGGCTTCGAGGTGAGTTGCTCTCAAACGACAAAAGCCGTACACTAACTCGGAGCAGCCAACCGTTTATGGTTGTAGGGGGTGGGCTATTTATAGCCACTAGGCAACCCGACCTGATTTGTCCAAAATGACCCTGGGTAACTAAGGAACTGACACGTGTTCCAACGGTTAGATTTCAAACTCACACGGCAACTTTACTTGGGCTACAAGCAAAGCTGACTTGTCCGACTCTGGACAAGATTCGCTCTCATAGTCTTCACTCGAAGACATAGGTTTGGTTAGGCATCACTTCAATCATTCTGACTGGTTCTCTTGGACCCCACTTAACAGTACGGTGGTTCCTATGACTCAATAAAGAAGAAAGAGAACTACGAAAGATCTAAGTCTTCGAGCTCCATATGCTTCATGTCACGTCTTCTCTTGTCATAGTCTTCAATGTGAATATCTTCATATACCACCTTTGACATCAATGTCTTCATACATTTTTAGGGGTCATCTCTGGTAGGAAAACCGAATCAATGAGGGACTTCTACCTGTGTTATCCTGCAATTCTCACAAACACATTAGTCCCTCAACTAGGTTTGTCGTCAATACTCCAAAACCAACTAGGGGTGGCACTAGATGCACTTACACTAATGCTTTGTTCCGGTTCTCTATTAAAAGGAGGCCTTAATATCCCTTAGTTTCCAATAGGACCCGCTGCCACGGGAGGGTAGGACAAAAGATGTCATGCAAGTTCTTTTCCATAAGCACGTATGACTATATATGGAATACATGCCTACATTACATTGACGAATTGGAGCTAGTTCTGTGGCACCCTATGTTATGACTATTACATGATGAACTGCATCCGGCATAATTATCCATCACTGATCCGGTGCCTACGAGTTTTCCATATACTAGTTTACGCTTATTTACTTTTCCGTTGGTACTGTTACAATCACTACAAAATACCAAAAATATTACTTTTTGTTGTCTTTACTTTTGTTGCTGCTACGACCACTATCATATTACTTTGCTACTAAACACTTTGCTGCAGATACTAAGTTTCCAGGTGTGGTTGAATTGACAACTCAGCTGCTAATACTTGAGAATATTCTTTGGCTCCCCTTGTGTCGAATCAATAAATTTGGGTTCAATACTCTACCCTAGAAAGCTGTTGCGATCCCCTATACTTGTGGGTTATCATCATGCTAGTTGAGTAGTTGCGAATTTAAAGAATACTTGTGTTAAAGTTTGTGATTCCCGTAGCATGCACGTATGGTGAACCGTTATGTGATGAAGTCGGAGCATGATTTATTTATTGATTGTCTTCCTTATGAGTGGCGGTCGGGGACGAGCGATGGTCTTTTCCTACCAATCTATCCCCCTAGGAGCATGTGCATAATACTTTGCTTTGATAACTTCTAGATTTTTGTAATAAGTATATGAGTTCTTTATGACTAATGTTGAGTCCATGGATTATACGCACTCTTAGCCTTCCACCTTTGCTAGCCTCTGTAATACCGCGCACCTTTCGCCGGTATCATACACCTACCATATACCTTCCTCAAAACAGCCACCATACCTACCTATTATGGCATTTCCATAGCCATTCCGAGATATATTGCCATGCAACTTTCCACCGTTCCGTTTATCATGACACACTCCATCATTGTCATATTGCATATCCCGGTACACCGCCGGATGCATTCACATAGAGTCATATTTTGTTCTAAGTATCGGGTTGTAATTGTTGAGTTATAAGAAAAATAAAAGTGTGATGATCATCATTATTAGAGCATTGTCCCAGTGAGGAAAGAATGATGGAGACTATGATTCCCCCATAAGTCGGGATGAGACTCCGGACGAAAAATAAATTAAAAAAGAGGCCAAAGAAGCCCAAATAAAAAGAGGCCAAAAAGAGAGAAAAGGCCCAAATAAAAAAATGAGAGAAAAAGAGAGAAGGGACAATGTTACTATCCTTTTACCACACTTGTGCTTCAAAGTAGCACCATGATCTTCATAGTAGAGAGTCTCTCATGTTATCACTTTCATATACTAGTGGGAATTTTTCATTATAGAACTTGGCTTGTATATTCCAATGATGGGCTTCCTCAAAAATTGCCCTAGGTCTTCATGAGCAAGCAAGTTGGATGCACACCGACTTAGTTTCTTTTTGAGCTTTCATATACTTATAGCTCTAGTGCATCCGTTGCATGGCAATCCCTACTCACTCACATTGATATCTATTGATGGGCATCTCCATAGCCCGTTGATATCCCTAGTTGATGTGAGACCATCTTCTCCTTTTTTTGTCTTCTCCACAACCACCATTCTATTCCACCTATAGTGCTATATCCATGGCTCACGCTCATGTATTGCGTGAAGATTGAAAAAGTTTTGAAAAAGTTAGAGTATGAAACAATTGCTTGGCTTGTCATCGGGGTTGTGCATGATTTAAATACTTTGTGTGGTGAAGATGGAGCATAGCCAGACTATATGATTTTGTAGGGATAACTTTCTTTGGCCATGTTATTTTGAGAAGACATAATTGCTTTATTAGTATGCTTGAAGTATTATTATTTTTTATGTCAATATAAACTTTTGTCTTGAATCTTTCTAATCTGAATATTCATACCACAATTAAGAAGATTTGCATTGAAATTATGCCAAGTAGCACTCCGCATCAAAAATTCTCTTTTTATCATTTACCTACTCGAGGACGAGCATGAATTAAGCTTGGGGATGCCTGATGCGTCTCCAACGTATCTATAATTTTTGATTGCTCCATGCTATATTATCTACTGTTTTGGACTATATTGGGCTTTATTTTCCACTTTTATATTATTTTTGGGACTAACCTATTAACTGAAGGCCCAACCCAGAATTGCTGTTTTTTGCCTATTTCAATGTTTCGAAGAAACGGAATATCAAACGGAGTCCAAACGGAATAAAATCTTCGGGAACGTGATTTTCTCACCGAACGTGATCCAAGAGACTTGGACCCTGCTCCAAGGAACAAAAGAGGCGGTCACGAGGGTGGGGGCGCCCCCCCCTAGGGCGCACCCCCTGCCTCGTGGGCCCCTTGTTGCTCCTTCGGCGTACTTCTTCCTCCTATATATACACATGTACCCCCAAACGATCAGAATAAGAGCCAAAAACCTAATTCCACCGCCGCAACTTTTTGTATCCATGAGATCCCATCTTGGGGACTGTTCCGGAGCTCCGCCGGAAGAGGTCCGTCATCACGGAGGGCTTCTACATCATCATAGCCTCTCCGATGAAGTGTGAGTAGTTTACCTCAGACCTTCGGGTCCATAGTTAGTAGTTAGATGGCTTCTTCTCTCTCTTTGAATCTCAATACAAAGTTCTCCCCCTCTCTTGTGGAGATCTATTCGATGTAATCTTCTTTTTGCGGTGTGTTTATTGAGACCGATGAATTGTGGGTTTATGATCAAGTCTATCTATGAATAATATTTGAATCTTCTCTGAATTCTTTTATGTATGATTGGTTATCTTTGCAAGTCTCTTCGAATTATCCGTTTGGTTTGGCCAACTAGATTGGTAGTTCTTGCCATGGGAGAAGTGCTTAGCTTTGGGTTCGATCTTGCGGTGTCCTTACCCAGTGACAGAAGGGGCAGCAAGGCACGTATTGTATCGTTGCCATCGAGGATAACAAGATGGGGTTTATTTCATATTGCATGAATTTACCTCTCTACATCATGTCATCTTGCTTAAGGCGTTACTCTGTTTTTAACTTAATACTCTAGATGCATGTTGGATAGCGGTGATGAGTGGAGTAATAGTAGTAGATGCAGAATCGTTTTGATCTACTTGTCACGGACGTGATGCCTATATACATGATCATGCCTAGATATTCTCATAACTATGCTCAATTCTGTCAATTGCTCAACAGTAATTTGTTCACCCACCGTAGAATACGTATGCTCTTGAGAGAAGCCACTAGTGAAACATATGGACCCCGGGTCTATTCTCATCATATCAATCTCCATTACTTTAATCTTGCTTTGCTTTTTACTTTGCCTTTACTTTTTACTTTGCATCTTTATACCAAAAATATTATATCTATCAGATCTCACTCTCGTAAGTGACCGTGAAGGGCTTGACAACCCCTAATCGCGTTGGTTGCGAGTAGCTATCGCTTTGTGCAGGTACGAGGGACTTGAGCGTGGGCTCCTACTGGATTGATACCTTGGTTCTCAAAAACAGAGGGAAATACTTACGCTACTCTGCTGCATCATCCCTTCCTCTTTGGGGAAAACAACGCAAGCTCAAGACGTAGCAATTGCTTTTTTTACATGATGATGGTGGCTGCATGAAGATGCCTGACTACATTACATAGGGGGGAGTTGGTGAAATATATGTGGAGTACAATGGTGAAGAAGAAGAATAAGGAGAAATAGACAGTGGGTGAGATTTTGAGGATGAGCTTGATGAACTGATGAACATTGGCAGTGAAGAAGAACCTGATGCAGTTATCACAGCTGAAGATTGTAGTGCTGAAGTCAATGATAATGTCAATGCCACTGAACAGACTGGTATTGCAGGAGAAATTATTGAGCATATATTTGTTCCTGATGTAGGTGGTGTGATTTCTCAGGTGATAAACAGTCCATTGAAGCAAAATGTGAGAGTTGATTATCCTACTAAGAGTTCTCAGGTTCTTAATGTAAGTCAACCATGTCAAGCAGCCCAAGACATATCTGGTTCAGTTGCTAAAGTGGCAGAAATGGTTCAGATTCAGAGGACTCAGAGGACTATGAGTATGTGCCACATACTGATGATAGTAGGGAAGAATCAGAGGTTGTTGAGATGAGAAAACATGCAAGAACAATTAGGAAAAAGATGGGAGATTCCAAGATGTGGGCTGATGAAGATGCAACAGGGGCCATGCCCATTGATCTGGTAGCAAATGTGGAGGAAGTTGTGGAGGACATGGAGTTTGAGTCATCAGATGAAGACTACTCCTGTGATGAGGATGAGGAACATGGTTAGGAGGAAGAGCCGGTTTGTGAGGTTTAACCCAGACTCTGATATTCCTCATTTTAGTCTTGGAATGGTTTTTAAAAGCACGAAACAATTGACTAGAGCTATGAATGGGCTTGCTAACAAAAGAAGCATTTCATTTTTAAAGCTAGAGGAGGCCAGAGTTAGAGCAAAATGTGATTGGCCTGGGTGTCCCTGGATGTTATATGCAGCTAAGACCAGCAGGTGTTCTAGGTTTCAAATCATCACATTTGAGGATGAACACCAATGTGCACAAAATAGAGACAACAAATTGGTTACTGCTAAGGTCATTGCCAAAAGGTATGAGCACTTCATCCTGGCAAATCCTTTGTGGAAGATTGATAGTATGAAAGCCACAGTGATGAAAGACATGTTTGCTAATGTGTCCATTTCAAAGTGCAAGGCAGCAAAAAAACTTGTACTTGACCAGCTGATGAGTGGTATGAAAAGTGAGTACAATAAGGTGTTTTATTATTAGTTGGAACTTCTTAGGAGCAACCCTGGGAGTATTATGGCTGTTTTCTTGGATCCAAAAGAGAAGGAAGAAAATATTTTTCAACAATTCTATGTATGTTTCAATGCAATGAAGCAAGGGTTTAAATCTGGGTGTAGGAAAGTGATTGGGCTAGATGGTTGTTTCTTCAAGGGAGCCTGCCAAGGTGAGCTACTGGCTGCAATAGCTAGGGATGCAAACAACCAAATGTATCCAGTAGGTTGGGCTATTGTGGAGAAGGAGACAAATGAGAGTTGGGCCTGGTTCATTGGTATTTTAATCAAAGACTTGGACATTAACGATCAAGGAGCTGGATGGGTCTTTATTTCTGATAAGCAAAAGGTTAAATTTATTTACTGCCCTATTCAATTGTTGAAAAGGTTTAGTCATGTCGACGGAGCGTCAAGTAGTCATGGCTAGGTACATGTCGAAAAGGTTTAGTCGTGTCGATGGAGCGTTGTCGACAGACGTCAAGTAGTCATGGCTAGGTACATGTCGAAAAGGTTTAGTCGTGTCGATGGAGCGTTGTCGACAGAGCGTCAAGTAGTCATGTGGCTAGGTACATGTCGACGAAGAGAAAAGTAGTTACTTTTCTCTTCGTCGACATGTACCTAGCCACATGACTACTTGACGCTCCGTCGACACGACTAGACCTTTTTCGATATGTACTGTGTCACTCACTGTAGTAGTCCTAGTCCTTGTGTCACTGTACTGGTCCTAGTCTTGTCTCATTGTACTAGTCCTAGCCCTACTACTTTATTTTACTAATAAATACTTATGTCTACTACAGGGCTTAATTAACAGCATGAGAGACTATCTGCCTAAGGCGGAGCATAGGATGTGTGCTAGGCACATCTATGCTAACTGGAGAAAGAAGCATAAAGATCATCAATTGTAGAAAAGGTTTTGGGCAATTTCTAAGTCTGCGAATAGAGAAGACCTCAACTACAACAAGGCCAAGCTTGCTCAACTAACTCCAGAAGGTGCAAAAGATATCATGAAGACAGACCCAAAGCATTGGGCTAGGGCTTTCTTTCCAATAGGAGCAAATTGTGAGTCAGTTGACAACAACCTTTGTGAATCATTTAACAATGCCATCATAGAAGCTAGGTTCTACCCCATTATTTCACAGCAAGAAAAGATTAGGAAAAAATGATGGTTAGAGTTCAAGAGCAGAAAACCAAGAGTGAGAAGTGGAATGGCACAATTTGCCCAAACATCTTCAAGAAGATTAAGGCCAATATCAAGAGAACTTAGTTCTTGGAGGTGCTCTGGAATGGAAAGGATGGTTTTGAGGTGAATCATTTGAATAGCAGAGGCAGGTGGTACACTGTTAACCTTGAGAAATGGACTTGCTCATGTGGTTACTTTCAGCTTGCAGGCATTCCTTGTTGTCATGCAATTTGTGCTATCTATAAGAGTGGAAGAAAAGTAGAGGATTTCATTGACAAGTGCTACTACATTGATACTTTCAAAAAAAATTATGAGCATTGCCTGCAACCAGTTGAAGGAGAAGAAAGTTGGCTTGTGTCTCAAAACCCTAGGCCAGTAGCACCTGGCTACATTGCCATGCCAGGAGCCAGGAAAAAGAACAATGATAGGAAGAGAGAAGAGGGGGAAGCACCCAACGGGAAGAAACTGAGCAAGCATGGCATACAGATCACATGTTGAAGTTGTGGTGGTCAGGGGCACAACAAAACTTCCTGTAAAAAGAATGGAGACAACACCAAAAAAACAAAGTCATATCTTGGGAAGAGAGGGAGAAAAGTGAGGGAAATGGAGGTAATTTTATTTTCATGTTGTGTTGGTCTTTTACAAAAAAGTGCAATTGTTGTTTGAGTGATCTGTTTTCCTTGCAGCAAGCACAGATAGATGCATCTACAAGCAAGGCTGTAGCAGCTAGAGCTTCAGGCCCAACAAGATCTCAAGTTGCATCAAGGTCTCAATCTGCAACAAGATCTCAAGCTGCACCCTCTCAAGCTGCAGCAAGCTCTCAAGCTATAACATCCAGGTTTAGACTTCCTAGAAGTTCATCAACAACTAACAATGATGTCCCTAGAGGTAGCACAACTGCAGTTAGAGGGAGAGGCAATGACAGAGGAAGTGTGGGAGGAACTGGGAGAGGGAGAGGCTAAGAAACTGGGTTTACGGCCTTCTTTACAGCTAGTGGGAATTACTAAAGCTTATGGTGGATGGAGTTGTCTACATGAGAGCACTCTCTGCATGACCTACTACTCGTGGAGTTGCCTTTTGGATGCTACTGTCAGTGTGTACTAGTTACTATTAATAGTTCGAATCACTAGTTATGTGTGGACTTGTGGTTTTGTAGTGGATATGTGTTTCTGCTACTATCATAATATCCATTCCCTCTGCTCTTATTTGTGGTTTATGTTTAATAGCTGAATTTTAGAACTGTTCTTGCTATAAAAAAGTGCAAATGTTCTTGCTGTTACATAAAGCATAATAGAAGAATTATTGAGCTCTACTTGCTGTTAATTGAAGCATAATAGCAGAATTTTTTAGCTCTACTTGCTGTTAAATGAAGCACAATAGCATAATAGAATTTTAGAACTTTTCTTGCTATAAAAAAAGTGCAAATGTTCTTGTTGTTACATAAAGCATAACAGAAGAATTTTTGAGCTCTACTTGCTGTTAAATGAAGCATAATAGCAGAATTTTTTTAGCTCTACTTGCTGTTAAATGAAGCACAATAGCAGAATTTTTTTAGCTCCACTTGCTGTCAACTGAAGCACAATAACAGAATTCTTTAGCTCAACTTGCTGTTAAATAAAGCAAAGTAGCAGCATTTTATAGCTCCACTTGCTATCAAATGAAGCACAATAGCAGCTTTTTGAGCTCTAGTTGCTGACAAATAAAGAGGGAGAGCAATTATACATCAGCATTATGAGTTGATTTAGTAAAGAGACATCAACTCAATCTTACTTAGAATCAAAGTTCACTACTAATAGAGTACCACCTAAGTTTATTTTAAATTTTAATGTATCAAACTTCTCCTTTGACAAGTTCTCTTTTTTGCCAACTCTAATGTAAGAGATACTGTATATCAAAGGAATAGAACAATATTTTGCTATTACTCGAGTGAATATTGTGTGATGTTTGCAAAATGTTTTGATCTCTTCAGGTGATTTTCAGGTTTCACTAAAACTAGGACTCAGAATATCTTGTGATTTTTTTACTAAAAAGCGCTTTCACCAATTTGTGATTTCCCTAGTGTGTGCGATTGAAAAGCAGAGTGCATAACTCGCATACTTCAAAGTTCAGTAGATAGCTACTAGTACAGAGGTAGATCAAGCAATGAATCATCACTTACCTTTGCATGTTTAGTTTGCATTGTGTTCGCATCTTCTAGAGCGACTGCGCGACCTCCGGCGGAATCTCGGCCACCGGCTGCACGCGCTGCAGCTCCACCATCCACCATATCCCAGGGAGCGGGTCAGCCAGAACCTTGGCCTGCCATTGGGTACGCCAGAGGTGGGCAGCACTAGCTGCGACGGCCACCGTCTTGCCGCCAGCAGCCAAGGCCACGGTCGGGCGTGGCGCATGATACGTCTCCAACATATCTATAATTTTTGATTGCTCCATGCTATATTATCTACTGTTTTGGACTATATTGGGCTTTATTTTCCATTTTTATATTATTTTTGGGACTAACCTATTAACCGGAGGCCCAGCCCAGAATTGCTGTTTTTTGCCTATTTCAGTGTTTCGAAGAAACGGAATATCAAACGGAGTCCAAACGGAATAAACCTTTCCGGAACGTGATTTTCTTCCCGAATATGACCCAGGAGACTTGGACCCTACGCCAAGGAAGCTTCGAGGTGGGCACGAGGTAGGGGGGCGCGCCCTGCACCCCCAGGCGTGCTCCCCACCCACGTGGGCCCACCGAAGCTCCACCGACGTATTTCTTCCTCCTATATATACCTACATACCCCCAAACGAACAGGGACAGAGCCAAAAACCTAATTCCACCGCTGCAACTTTCTGTATCCACGAGATCCCATCTTGGGGCCTGTTCCGGAGCTTCGCCGGAGAGGGTCGTCATCACGGAGGGCTTCTACATCATCATAGCCTCTCCGATAAAGTGTGAGTAGTTTACCTCAGACCTTCGGGTCCATAGTTATTAGCTAGATGGCTTCTTCTCTCTTTTTGGATCTCAATACAAAGTTCCCCCCCTCTCTCGTGGAGATATATTCGATGTAATCTTCTTCTTTTTGCGGTGTGTTTGTTGAGACCGATGAATTGTGGTTTATGATCAAGTCTATCTATGAATAGTATTTGAATCTTTTCTGAATTCTTTTATATATGATTGGTTATCTTTGCAAGTCTCTTCGAATTATCTGTTTGGTTTGGCCAACTAGATTGGTAGTTCTTGCCATGGGAGAAGTGCTTAGCTTTGGGTTCGATATTGCAGTGTCCTTTCCCAGTGACAGAAGGGGCAGCAAGGCACGTATTGCATCATTGCCATCGAGGATAACAAGATGGGGTTTATTTCATATTGCATGAATTTATCTCTCTACATCATGTCATCTTGCTTAAAGCGTTACTCTGTTTTTAACTTAATACTCTAGATGCATGCTGGATAGCGATCGATGAGTGGAGTAATAGTAGTAGATGCAGAATCGTTTAGGTCTACTTGTCACGGACGTGATGCCTATATACATGATCATGCCTAGATATTCTCATAATTATGCTCAATTCTGTCAATTGCTCAACAGTAATTTGTTCACCCACCGTAGAATACTTATGCTCTTGAGAGAAACCACTAGTGAAACTTATGGCCCCCGGGTCTATTCTCATCATATCAAACTCCATCACTTTAATCTTGCTTTGCTTTTTACTTTGCCTTTTACTTTTCACTTTGCATCTCCATACCAAAAATACCAAAAATATTATATCTATCAGATCTCACTCTCGTAAGTGACCGTGAAGGGATTGACAACCCTTAATCGCATTGGTTGCGAGTAGCTATCGTTTTGTGCAGGTACGAGGGACTTGAGCGTGGCCTCCTCCTGGATTGATACCTTGGTTCTCAAAAACTGAGGGAAATACTTACGCTACTCTGCTGCATCATCCTTTTCTCTTCGGGGAAATCTAACGCAAGCTCAAGAGGTAGCAGCGTAGCGCGCCTGACGCGAGCGAGCAGAGCGCGCCTGAGGCGAGCGAGCGGAGCAAGCCTGAGACAACGGCCCCAGCGCGTCGGAGACGGGTGTGGCTACCGTGGCAGCTCCAGGCGGATAAGAGCGTCGGAGACGGACGGCGCTATATAGCTCCGGTCTTGCCGCCAGCCATGGTCGGGCGTGGCGCGGCGCGCCTGACGCGAGCGAGCAGAGCGCGCCTAAGGCGAGCGAGCGAAGCACGCGTGAGACAACGGCCCTAGCACACCGGAGACGGGTGTGGCTACCGTGGCAGCTCCGGGCGGAGAAGAGCGTCGGAGACGAACGGCGCTATACAGCTCTGGTCTTGCCGCCGGCCACGGCCCTGAATGGCAGATTTTACCTGGTCAGAATCCTCCCTCTCAGTGGAATGAGTGGCTGTGAGCAGCAGCAGCGGACCAGTGGTACACTGGGATAAGGCAAAGAACAATTATTTTCAGCAACCCGGCCCCATTAATCACCAAACCCTGCCGCCAGCGGTGCCACGTCATCGATCCCACTCTTAAAACGGGCTTAAGGGCTGTGACGACCGGGATTTGAGAGGTGGGGGTGTGGATTTCAGGGATTAGGAGTTGGGGGTTCGATTCCGACGGGTCGTACAAAGACAGGGTTTGTTTCAGACTTCACTCCGAGATGGACGAAGGGTGGGGCAAGATGTGGTCGCTTGGCAGGAAAATGAACACATTAGGAGTATAGACAAAAGATATAGATGGCATTAGGAAAGTTAGGATTTAGAATTAATTGTCATGAAATTGAATTTTATTGATTGATAACGTGCTATCTTTTCTTGCCCGTTTGTAACATGTCTAGTTTGGAAATTCTAAAAAGATTAGGAAAGTTTTTATTGTGATGGTAAAAAACCAACACGGGGAGATATGATGGTGGGATGTAAGACGAAATGAACCAACGAAAATAAACCGTGGATACTATTCATCAACTGCTCCATTAGGAGTAGAGATGGGATTGCTAAGATAGAACCATTGTACATGCCCTTAGAAGAGGTAGAAAGCCTGAGAAGGAAGAAAGAAGGACGAAGGACGACCCGTTGGATCTCTTAATCTAGTGGCCAGAAAATCGACTTAGGGCATGTACAATGGTTGATAAGATAGTCTTATCTTAAGTTTTGCATGTAAATTAGAGATGATAAAAAAAACATGTCTATAATGAGTCATCTCTTAGCCTTATCTTCAATAATTAGTTGTTTCTAAAAACATATTGAGACAAATAAGATAAGACAAGCCTTCTTTTATGATTTCTCTCTCCTCTACCTCATCATTTATCCTACGTGGCACTGTTAAGATAGAACCATTGTACATGCCCTTATACAAAATAAATTTTGAAAAGACTTACATAAATGTCACTTCCCATAAAATATTTTTGCAACCACTTCCGATAAATTTACATGGCTACCAAGCAAAACCGTTGGTTCATGGTTCTTCTCCTTCACCACACAAGCTCCCCACCAAACCAGGCACCTCCGCCTTGTGCCCTAATATAGCCATCTCTTCTTCCAGGCAGGAGACCGGGTCTCCCTCGCAACCACCACCGCACGCGCGCGCACAGGCCGCCTCTTCCCACCATATCCCTCCCCTTACCGCGCCCATACATTTTTTGCAAACCATCGCCATGGACGAGCACACAGGTGTGGCGCCGTCCACTTGAAGGATCCCAGCCATGCGCGCAACGGGTGCAAGAAAGAAAGCAGCGTGAAAGAAAAGAGAGGAGCTAGGAGAACATGTCGAAGGCGCCCAGGAACCCCGGCGGCGGGTCGGCGGGCGCGCCCAAGTCGTCGTCCGGGCAGCCGGTGAAGTTCGCGCGCCGGACGCCCAGCGGGCGGTATCTCAGCCTGTCGCGCGAGGACATAGACATGGAGGGCGAGATGGGGCCGGACTACGCCAACTACACGGTGCACATCCCGCCCACCCCGGACAACCAGCCCATGAAGGACGGCGCGGAGCCGACAGCCGTGGCGATGAAGGCCGAGGAGCAGTACGTGTCCAACTCGCTCTTCACCGGCGGGTTCAACAGCGTGACCCGCGCCCACCTCATGGACAGGGTCATCGACTCCGACGTGAAGCACCCGCAGATGGCCGGGGCCAAGGCCACCCGCTGCGCCATGCCGGCCTGCGACGGCAAGGTCATGCGCAACGAGCGCGGCGAGGAGATCGACCCCTGCGAGTGTAGGTTCAAGATCTGCCGTGACTGCTACCTGGACGCGCAGAAGGACGGCTGTCTCTGCCCGGGCTGCAAGGAGCACTACAAGATCGGCGACTACGCCGACGACGACCCGCATGACGTGTCGTCGGGGAAGTCCCTGCTCGCCCGGAACCAGAACGGGGAGTTCGACCACAACCGGTGGCTCTTCGAGAGCTCCGGCACCTACGGCTATGGCAACGCGTTCATGCCCAAGGGCGGCATGTACGAGGATGACCTAGACGAGGACGGCGTAGGCGGCGACGGTGGCATGCAAGACATGAACCAGAAGCCGTTCAAGCCGCTGACGCGCAAGATACCGATGCCGACGTCCATCATCAGCCCGTACCGGATCTTCATCGTCATCCGGTTCTTCGTGCTCATCTTCTACCTCACGTGGCGTATCCGCAACCCCAACATGGAGGCGCTCTGGCTGTGGGGCATGTCCATCGTCTGCGAGCTCTGGTTCGCCTTCTCCTGGCTCCTCGACATGCTCCCCAAGGTGAACCCCATCAACCGCAGCACCGACCTCGCCGTGCTCAAGGAGAAGTTCGAGACGCCCTCGCCGTCCAACCCGCACGGCAGGTCCGACCTGCCGGGCCTCGACATCTTCGTCTCCACTGCCGACCCGGAGAAGGAGCCCGTGCTCACCACCGCTAACACCATCCTCTCCATCCTCGCCGTGGACTACCCCGTGGAGAAGCTGGCATGCTACGTGTCCGACGACGGCGGCGCGCTGCTCACCTTCGAGGCCATGGCGGAGGCCGCCAGCTTCGCCAACATATGGGTGCCGTTCTGCAAGAAGCACGACATCGAGCCCCGCAACCCGGACAGCTACTTCGCCCTCAAGGGAGACCCCACCAAGGGCAAGCGGCGCTCCGACTTCGTCAAGGACCGCCGCAAGGTGAAGCGGGAATACGATGAGTTCAAGGTGCGGATCAACGGCCTCCCGGACTCCATCCGCCGCCGCTCCGACGCCTTCAACGCCCGCGAGGACATGAAGATGCTCAAGCACCTCCGCGAGACCGGCGCCGACCCGTCGGAGCAGCCCAAGGTCAAAAAGGCCACCTGGATGGCCGACGGCACGCATTGGCCGGGCACATGGGCCGTCTCCTCGCCTGACCATGCCAAGGGCAACCACGCCGGCATCCTACAGGTACTCACTCAATCATCACGCCGGAACTTTGCCTAGCTAGTTGTTCTCACGCATGCATCAAACAAACATCGACATGCATGACATGGCAGGTGATGCTGAGGCCGCCGTCGCCGGACCCGCTGTACGGCATGCACGACGAGGACCAGCTGATCGACTACAGCGACGTGGACACCCGGCTGCCGATGCTGGTGTACATGTCGCGGGAGAAGCGGCCGGGCTACGACCACAACAAGAAGGCAGGCGCCATGAACGCCCTGGTGCGATGCTCCGCCGTCATGTCCAACGCGCCCTTCATCCTCAACTTCGACTGCGACCACTACATCAACAACAATCAGGCCGTCCGCGAGGCCATGTGCTTCATGATGGACCGCGGCGGCGAGCGCATCTGCTTCATCCAGTTCCCGCAGAGGTTCGAGGGCATCGACCCCTCCGACCGCTACGCCAACCACAACACCGTCTTCTTCGACGGCAACATGCGCGCGCTCGACGGCCTCCAGGGCCCCATGTACGTCGGCACCGGCTGCATGTTCCGCCGCTTCGCTCTCTACGGCTTCGACCCGCCGCGGACCGCCGAGTACACGGGCTGGCTCTTCAAGAAGAAGAAGGTGACCAACTTCAAGGACCCCGACTCGGACACCCAGCAGCTCAAGGCGGAGGACTTCGACGCCGAGCTCACCGCGCAGCTCGTGCCCAGGCGGTTCGGCAACTCGTCGGCGATGCTGGCGTCCATCCCCATCGCCGAGTTCCAGGCACGTCCAATCGCCGACCACCCCGCCGTGCTGCATGGAAGGCCGCCGGGCACGCTCACCGTGCCGCGCCCGCCGCTGGACCCGCCTACCGTTGCCGAGGCCGTGTCCGTCATCTCCTGCTGGTACGAGGACAAGACCGAGTGGGGAGACCGCGTGGGATGGATCTACGGCTCCGTCACAGAGGACGTGGTCACCGGCTACCGCATGCACAACCGCGGCTGGCGCTCCGTCTACTGGATCAGCAAACGGGATGCCTTCCTCGGCACAGCCCCCATCAACATGACCGACCGACTGCACCAGGTTCGCTCCTTTTTGTTCGAATCATTAATAAGAAAGTTGACGTATATATCATAGAAACGAAAAGGGTTGATCATTTACACATGTGTTACCGGTGAATGACCATCGAACCATCCATCAGGTGTTGCGTTGGGCGACCGGGTCCGTGGAGATCTTCTTCTCCCGGAACAACGCGTTCCTGGCGTCGCGGAAGCTCATGTTCCTGCAGCGGGTCGCGTACCTCAACGTCGGAATCTACCCGTTCACCTCCATCTTCCTGCTCACCTACTGCTTCATCCCGGCGCTTTCCCTCTTCTCCGGGTTCTTCATCGTGCAGACGCTCAACGTCGCCTTCCTCTTCTACCTCCTCACCATCACGATCACCCTCATCGCGCTCGGCATCCTCGAGGTCAAGTGGTCAGGCATCGAACTCGAGGACTGGTGGCGCAATGAGCAATTCTGGCTCATCTCAGGCACGCGCATCATGAATCTTGATACGGACAACCTAGCTAGGGTCCCGATACTAACCTGACCACCACATGTCTCTTTGCACAATTAATGTGATGACAGGCATAAGCGCGCACCTATATGCGGTGGTGCAGGGGTTGCTCAAGGTGATGGCCGGGATTGAGATCTCCTTCACACTGACCGCCAAGGCGGCGGCCGACGACAACGAGGATATCTACGCGGATCTCTACGTCGTCAAGTGGTCATCGCTGCTCATCCCGCCCATCACCATCGGCATGCTCAACATCATCGCCATCGCCTTCGCCTTCGCCCGCACCATCTACAGCGAAAACCCACGGTGGGGCAAGTTCATCGGCGGCGGTTTCTTCAGTTTTTGGGTGCTCGCTCATCTCAACCCATTCGCCAAGGGTCTCATGGGCCGCCGCGGCAAGACACCCACCATCATCTTTGTCTGGTCAGGCCTCATATCCATCACCATCTCCCTCCTGTGGGTGGCCCTCAGTCCACCAGAGGCGAACTCCACCGGTGGTGCACGAAGCGGCGGATTCCAGTTCCCTTGATAAAATAGGGTGATGGAAATGCCACTTCCCTGGTGTATGTGTTGATCCTCGAGCATGGATGCACGCCAGCACCCATCCAGGTGGTGCGTTATACAATACATGATACATGAGTTAGCAAAGTCGTTGTGTTGTGTTCTTCAAAATATACTTGTTCTCTCGTAGACTTAAGTTTTGTGTATATGTATACTTGAAGCTTGAAAGGAGTGGGCCAATGTTTCTGTAGAGGAATGACCTTTCTAAAGCTGAAATTGGTCGAAGAAAACTGATAGAGCCATGGACCGTAATATTTTTATTTTGAACTGGGCGTTACCCCTTTCCATTGCAAACAACGAAAATACAACCAGTTTCGAATACAGAGTCAGAGGGAGAGGGAAAGAGGTAAGGCGGGTTCAAGTATTATCAGGAAAACCACTGCCATTCGGTCGCCGTCGACCCGAACGCTGTGGGGCGAAAACCTGATAACACCTACATCTATCTGAGTACTATGTTCCACGACACCCAGAGAGAGATACATGCCAACACACCAAAATATATCATCAATCAAAAGAGGAAAGCTACTATGAGGAAGATGGCCCTCCAGCAGAACACTCCACTTCGTCCGCCCTCAAAACAGTGTACATCCATCACGATCTTCACGCTCCTCCAATCGACTGGGCAGTAGTCCCGCAAAGTCTCATCAGCTGCATCGTGCTGGCCCTGATCATCTCGGCACCTGAGCGAAGCTTGTCAGCGTCATCACCCTTCTGCAGTCCTGTCCAATACAAAAGAAAAGAGCATATAGAGAACACAATTTTGAAAAGAGACTTAATTTGCTTTTTCTCAAAGGTAGCCTTATTGCGAGCAAGCCAGATTGCCCAGCAAGTGGCTGCAAGACCAACAGTATAAAATTTATCCCCTCTTGGACCATAATATGTGGTGAACGTTAGAATTTTAGGGAACTATTACAAGTAAAGTTTCATGGTATGAAAAGTGATTTCATGATACATCTAATGATATTGATTTTCTATTGTGAACGTTGACATTTTTTTTAGAAAGTTGATCAAATTTCACGAAGTTTAACTTCAGAAATTTTATAAGCAGACTAGAAAAACAGAGGGAGTACTATGTAGCGTAACAGGTTGTGCAAGTCCAACTGCAATGTTGAAGAACGAACATGTCCGGTTGGTCCAAGGCAAAACACTTCATCGCATCAAGACCTGTCAACGTCACGGCGCCGGCATTTTCGGCGTCTTGCCGACGGTGAACCCGCCGTCAACGACGAGGTTATGCCCGTTCACGTACCCTGCCTCGTCGGACGCCAGGTACACCGCCGCACGGGCCACGTCCTCCACCGCGAGCGCCGGCCCGCCCATCTCGTTCATGTCCCGCTCCACGATCCGCCTGCGCTCCTCGGCGCTCGCCCCGGGGTAGGACTCGGCCATGTACCCCATGACCATCGGCGTCGGGATGTAGTTAGGCGAGATGGCGTTCACGCGCACCCCGGCGCGCGCCATCTCCCCGGCCACGGCGCGCACGAGCCCCACCACGGCCGCCTTCGACACGCTGTACGCCGGGAACGCCACGCCTCCCAGCACCGCCGCCGTGCTGGCCGTGCAGATGATGCTCCCGCGGCGGTTGGGGACCATGACGCGCGCGGCGTGCTTGACGCCCGCGAGCACGGCCCGCGCATTGACCGCCATGACGCGGTCGAAGTCGGCGAGGTCCAGGGAGCCGAGGGGCACGGGCGTGAGGGCGCCGCTGATGCCGGCGTTGTTGAACATGACGTCGAGGCGGCCGTGCCGCGCCACGGCTAGGTCCACGGCCGCGGCGACCTGCGCCTCGTCCGTCACGTCGCAGCGCGTGTAGCATGCGGAGTCATGGCCGAACTCGGCGGCGGCGGCGTGGCCGAGGTCGTCCTGGACGTCGGCGAGGATGACCTTGGCGCCGTTCCGGACGAACTCCGCGGCAGTCGCCTTGCCGAGGCCGCTGGCGCCGCCGGTGATCACGGCCACCTTCCCGGCCAACCTACAAATCAAATCAAACGCACAAACTCCAGTGAGACCTTCCATGATCCGAACATAAGCTAAGATGACCAGTTGACTAGTACCTCTGCGAGGTGGAAGCCGCGGAGAAGTGGCTGGCGAAGGCAGACAAGGCCGCGGGCTCAGCTCGGCTCTTCTTCGCCAAGACGACGGCATGCTCCTCTCGTGCCGCGCGACCGAGCTAGAAGATGCTTATGACCATGGATAATCCAAGAGCTTGCGCACTAGTGATCGATGAGATATGTAGCAGTAGCAGAGCTCGGCGCTGTCTAGAAAAAGACGTTGCTTTCCTGGCATTGGCTCCTTGGGCGGGGAACTTGATGATGCCATTTGTTTATCTTCTCGCGTGGTGCATGCGGACAGCATAGGTATGACCGTGGGAGGGAGGCGTAAGGTCAGACCTGTTTGTGATGATTCTTCCATCCTTCCATGGAGTGCTGTTTTGGACCTTATGCAATATCGTATGACCCGGCTCGGATCAGCTAGCTGATTGCCGTCTCATTAAAATGGTGGTATTATCTTGAACAGAATGACTAATTCACATCTAGATGATATTTAAGGATGTCACATCTAAGTGTTTGTACCGTCCGATCTGTCTCTGCTTTATTATTCGCGCACGAGGTGATGCGCTCGCATCGTCGCATTGTCTCGTCTGTCGGGCCGAGTGGGATACAGCGTAGCGGCCTCCGTTTTTTGTTTGGGCCGGCCTACGATTTTTGTTTGTTTATTGGGCTTGCTTTAGAATCTGAACAGTCTAACCTGATCTGGAGTCCCGTCCTCACTCTCCTCGCCTCTTTTCCCCTCCCCATCCCTTGTTCTGCCACCACTGTATTCCTTCTGACTCGAATCCAAGGGAGAGACGACCTGATCTGGTGGGCTTGTGGCGACAGAGATGGCAGGGGAATCCAGCGGAGTGAGTGTTCATCCCCTCTTTCTTTTCCTCGCCTTTTTTTTCCTGTTTTCCCATGCCATTTAGGGATGTTTGTTTGTTTTGAGGGATGAACATCA